>NW_017698337.1:0-2736 GCF_001879085.1 Nicotiana attenuata | reverse complement strand
TGGTGAGGCTAAGGTACTTGGCACAGATCTAGTACAGGATGCCTTGGATAAGGTAAAGTTGATTCAGGAGAGGCTTCGCACAGCTCAGTCCAGACAAAAGAGCTATACGGATCAGAGGGCACGGGATGTATCATTTATGGTGGGCGAGAAGGTCTTCTTGAAAGTCTCGCCCATGAAGGGCATTATGAGATTCGAGAAGAAGGGCAAGTTGAGCCCAAGGTTTATTGGCCCCTTTGAGGTGTTGAGGAGAGTTGGGAAGGTTGCTTATGAGCTTGCTTTACCCCCTAGTTTATCGGGAGTTCACCCAATTTTTCATGTTTCGATGCTTCGGAAGTATCATGCCGACCTATCCCACATGTTGGACTTCAGCACCATTCAGTTAGATGAGACTTTGGGCTATGAGGAGGAGCCAGTTGCTATTATTGATAGACAGGATCGCCAGCTGAGGTCCAAGAAGATTTCTGTGGTGAGAGTCCAGTGGAGGGGCCAACCGGTCGAGGAGGCGACCTGGGAGTCCGAGGAGGACATGCGGAGCAGATATCCCCACTTATTCAGCAGTCCAGGTACTTTTCTATGTCCGTTCGAGGACGAACGTTTGTTTAAGAGGTGGAGAATGTAATGACCCGATCGGTCGTTTTGCCTTTTAGAACCTCGTTCCCCTAAATAAAGCCTCTCGTACTTGCTTTAACTAATTTACGACTTGCGGGGGGCGATTGGTTCAGGGATTGGAAGGGTTTTGAGTAAAAATATGTCCATTTACTTCTTTAGGATTTCTTAAAAATACCAAGTTTGACTTCGGTCAACATTTTGGGAAAACGGGCCCGGATTCGTGATTTGATAATTTCTGAGGGTCCGTGGGAAAATATGGGACCTGGGCGTGTGTCCGGAATTGAATTTCGAGGTCCCTAGCCCGAGTAATGAATTTTTATCTAAAATTGTTTAATTGAAGCTTTAAGGAATTAAAGAAAACTAAGTAATCATTGATTCCCTAGGTTTCGGCTCGGATTTCGGTTCCGAAGCTTGGTACAGGTCCGTAATGCCATTTAAGACTTGCCCGTAAAATTTGGTGTCAATCCGGGTAGTTAAGGGCGTTTTGACCCGTTAGAGGAGAGTTAAGAACTTGAAGATTCAATAGTTTGATTCATTTGGTTTTAGGGGGTGATTCTAAGATTTAGCGTTGTTTTGGGAGTTCCGAGGGTTCGAGTAAGTCCGCCTCGTGATTTCAGACTTGCCAGTATGTTCGGGCAGGGCTCGGGAGCCCCGAGCATCAAATGATCGAGGCTCGAGTGAAGTTAAAAATTTAAGAAGAGGCTGAACTGCTGCTTCTGTCATAATTGCATCTGCGGTTCTAGGGCCGCAGAAGCGGGACCGCAGATGCGGTCAGGCCTTCGTAGAAGCGGCCAAGGGCAGGCCCAGGGAAAACCGCAGAAGCGGTCCAGCCAAATTGGGCCAGAACCGCAGAAGCGGCCCAAAATCGCAGAAGCGATTTCCGCAGAAGCGCCCTTCAGACCGCAGAAGCGGTCCAGTCGCCTAAAGCCCAGAGCTCGTAGATGCGGCCTCCTTTCCGCAAGAGCGGGACCACAGATGCGGTCCCCAAACCGCAGAAACAAAAACCGCTGGGCAGTGAGCTCTTTTATTTCGAGCTCAAGGTCATTTATTTCACTCACTACTCCACACTTGGAAGATTTGGGCGCTTCCAAAGAGAGGATTTCCACATAGCATTATAAGGTTAGTAATCTCCCTCCATTCTTAGTTTAATTACATGAACATTAGTTAGATTAAACACTAAAATTAAGAAAAAAATCAAGGGTTAGAGCAAGACCTAGGATTTTAGTAAAACTAAGATTTAAGCATGTAAATGGCTATGTAATGAACTAGAAATGATATATTATTGATCCTTAGGTTGTAGAGAACAATTTCCTTCGAAAATATCGGAATCCGGGCACGTGGGCCCGGGGTCAGAATTTAGGAAACTTGTAAAAGAGGTTGGGAAATTACTTAAATAGTTCTTACCTATTTTAACTAGTTTGTGATCGTTCGGCTTCGAATTAAGAGCTTGGGTTTGTTCTCGATATTGGGAGTGCGCTTTGGAGCGAGGTGAGTCTCCTTTCTAACCTTGTAAGAGGGAATTGTCCCCATAGGTGTAATAACTGAATAATTGTTGCTAAATGCGGGGGCTACGTACGTACTAGGTGACGAGAGTCCGTGCGTAGCTACTATGATATTAATTGTATGGGTAGTTTAGGACCCACATCAAGCCTAAATTGGAAGTATCTCTTATTTAAATTGCCACTATGATTATTCATGATATGCTACAGACTTAAAGGAAATATGAAGTGAACGTATGAACTTGTTAAGCCTTGTTAAGAGCTTCCTGGTATGTGTATGAACCTTCGGGTGCATTCTTGATGTTTTCTTGATATTTATGGATCGGGCCGATCGCCTCGGTGAGAATAGATGCATCTATGATTCGTGCCGTTCGACCCTCGGCAGTGCACATTTTTAATTCTGTTGGAGCGGGCCGTCGACCTCGGTGTGATTGCATATGATATGTATATATAAACTGATATTTGAACATGACATGCCTACTTGCTTAGAAATTGAAAACGTAAAATGGAAACTGGAGTAAGGACAAGAATATGATTATTGCTCCTTGTTATAACTTGTTGAATATTGGTGACTTTCATGCTTAGAATAGCACAATTATATTATATTATCTTGACCCTAGTGAGTATC
>NW_017698336.1:0-2737 GCF_001879085.1 Nicotiana attenuata | reverse complement strand
AACACTACTAGTAGACTTTATAGTTGTTTACCTTGAGAATACGAGTAACAATTAAACTTGATTTGTGGTTTTAAAGATATGTGATTTAGTTCAATACCAATTAGTAATCAAGAAATGTGAAGTAGAAATGAAAGAAACAAGTGAATCAAATCAATGTTACTTAGCAGTAGTGACCTCGAGATGGATTAGAGCAATAAAGTAAGAACAATAAATGAAAAGAACAATTCTGATGAACAGTAAGAGAGAAAAGTAGGATAGTATATTCTTGCCAATGATGAGATGATGTTACAAATGATTGGGGTCCCCTTTATAAAATAGGGAACCCTAAATAAGGTACATTTCTATTGATAGTAAGGAATATTCTTTGTACAGCTGTCTAACCGCCTAGTACAGAATAGTACAATCCTATTCCGGGATTTGCGTCGTGATCTTGGGGATGTGGCAGGAATCTAGCCCATTCTGTTACAAGTCCATAACGGTACTATTCCGGGGTCGAGCATACTCACCTCGGTATGTATCGTGCTCTGTCTTCGAACTCGGGTATGGTCCCTCGAGCTCGAACTCGATCTTGCCTGAACTCGAACATTGGGCGACCTCTCGAGCATATAGATCGAAGGCATACGATCTCGACCGTATACAGATAGTCCCCGCATTTCTTAGAGTAAGATGATTAGAAATGATTTGAACCTCGTTTCCCCGGAGTCTTCAGTGATGATGTCATTTCCGTGACATAGGCGCTCGAAGTGAGTGAAATGTCTCATCAGTTCGCTTCCCCAAAACATTAAATGCACGCCAGTACTGGTCGGCCATTAGCGGCCCCGATCCGTCGTCACCTTTCTATAAATATGGGGCTACTTCTTTGGATAATGGACTTTACTCTTTCATCACTTTCACTCTAATTCTTCTTCATTTCTTTCTCTAATCATTTGTTTCTACCGCCCCTTTGAGCTCCGGAAAAAGCTAAGTTCCCATAAAACACAACGTTTTGCTACAGTCTGTATTCTTTAGCTTAAAATCATGGCTAAAATTTCCAAAACTATCCCCAAAAAAGATGAAGCGTCGTCTTCTTCTACCTCCCAGCCGGCCAAACCGGTGGTGCCACCGACTCTTGAAGAAATCACCCCCGGCCCTTGCGTGATTAAGAAGGACTTCAGTATTGAAAATTCCCCCGATGTCCCAGGCTGATGCGAACATGCATCTCGATATCTTAGTTTGATATCGGAGAAGTACCTCAAAGAAATGAAGAGGGACTGCGGCTGGGGAGACGAGGTCCTGGTTCAGATCCCGAGCCCCGAGGAAAACATTACTACCCACATGAAGGGGTTTTTAAGTGTTTACACTTACCCCTTCACACTGGTTTCCCTTGATCCGGTGGTGATTGACTGTTGCAAAACATACGAGGTCACCCTCGACCAGATTCACCCCTCTTTTTGGCGCATCACGATCATGTTGCGCTATTTTTCCGAAAAGGCCGAGGGGTTGGAATTCACCCTCTACCATCTGATTCGATTGTATCGGCCCCAGTTGTTTCGAGGGCTTGTCAAGTTGTAAGGTCAAACAAAGAAAGCCTTCTTTGCTAGTAACGACGAAGCTAAAGATCTAGGCTGGATGAGCCGGTTTATCAGAGTAAGGACTTCGGATGTCATCCCAGGGATAAAATGCCGTTCCCGGAGAGATGGAACTTTAATCGTAAGTGGAGTTCTTCTTCCCAGCATCTATTCATATTCAGCTTTAACGCCTCATAATGCCTTTACCCTTTCTGCAGCCACTGCCTAGGCGCCTCACGCGGTCCCCGACCTCGAGGACTGGGTCCGAAAGTTAGCAGCCTCCTCCTCCTACGATGAGCGCAAATGGCGTGAATTATCGAGGGGCAAGTGGGAGGCCAAATATCATGGTAAATTCTCTTTCGAAGTTTTAGATATTTTTCATTCGTTGGTGGCGTCAACTTATTCACGTTTATTTGTGCAGGCATCAGAGATGTATCCGAAATGAGGCCAGCTCCATCCGGGGAAAAGACTACATCCTCGATTCTGAAATGGGGAAAGACAATAAAAGAAAGAGGGCTTCGAAGCCCGAAGACTCCCAAGATAAGGCGGCACCTGCCCGGAAGCCGAGGAGAAGACTCATTCATGTGGATTTGGATTCATCCATTCAATACCTGGAGGATGAAGAGAACGATGGTGAAGAATCGGTGCTGGTACCTCGAACCAGGAAACCAATCGAAGCCGTCAATGCCTCCGAACCTGATGCCTTGCCACTTGATGAAGGGACTTCAAAGAGAGACTCGGGAAAAGCCCTCGAGTCCCCCGAGATCGAGATCGTACCTCCTTCTTTAATAAATACGCCGAAAAGGACATGCACTGAGAGGGCCGAAACTAGCCAGAGCGCCCCGAGTGAGGAGCTCGGGGCCATGACAACGGGTCACTCATTTTTTCTTCCAGCTTACTCTGAGGAGACAATAAAGGATGCTCAGGCTCTGCAAACACCTGATCCGAGCAAGGTCCTCGAAGAAGACCCCTTTCGGGACTGTTTCACCGGGGTTGACGATGTTGCTGACCTTAATGATGCATCCACTCTCTTCGAAGAGGCTCAACATCTCCTTTCTCGGGTAAATGCTAAATTTCATTATTGTAACTTCTTCTTTCCTTTCTTTCCTTTGACTAACATATCTTCATTTCATGTGTAGGCCATCGTCAAGTTTAGAGCTGAGCTCAGCCAATGTTGCCGAGCTCAGGAG
>NW_017698335.1:0-2737 GCF_001879085.1 Nicotiana attenuata | reverse complement strand
TTCACACCACTAGTCTTTAAAATACTTGCACACTTGCAATACTGTTTTGAAATCGATATTCTGCTTTGCTTGGGATCTTTTGGAACCGCTTTGCTTGCAACTTGGCTTTTTCAAGACTATTATTTTTTACTTATTTCTTCTGAAACTGGTACGTTCTGATTTAACTTCTCTGCCTCACCCCTATGTGTTTACTTACAGTTTCTGCAATCCTGTTTACTTTACTGCGCATGATTCAATGATTTATGCTAATATATTCCTTCCTTGCATCTGTTTCTATTGTAAATCTCTACCCCTCATTCCCCTCTATGTGTCTGAGTTGAGGTTCTTGGCCTGGCAGTACCCAAATTACTGCCCAGGTCAGCACCTGATCCTCAATGGATTCTAACTCCCAAGTTTTGGCTGACAGGCTGGTCAGGGGTGTGCCAGCATTCCCAATTTCTGGGCATGACCACCAGCCTGCCATGGCTTTCCTTAATCCCCCCTATGCACTTACACGTATTCTTAGACTCTTAAGTTCTGCCCCCCTCTTATGAGCCTTGCTTTGGGACCTCTCCCTCTGAACTTGGACATTCGAGGGCCGGCTATTCCACACTGCACCATAATCTTAATTCTGCAATATAATTGGGTGTAAGCACTGCCTGGAGTTCATAAAGCTCCTTGGAACTTTGACACACCCAAAGGATGAGAAAGGCTTTTGGAAGTTCTGATCCTGGAAGTTGGTTTATCTCATATTGTTGGACTTTGAGTCTGAATTAGGTTGTAACTGGAACTTCTGATGTAATTTTATTTCCTTACTTTTTCGATTCATTTTGGACTGTAATAATTTGTAATAACTATTGGGGACGGCTAGTGGAAAGAGATGGGAATGATTGTATGCAAAGGGTAGATAACTTGCCTATAGGATTTTTTTAATTTCTGCATTCACATAGACAGCATGCCTATAGGTTACCTATAAACTTCTGCATTCTCATCTTGGATAACATGCCTATAGGATTTTTAATTCCTGCATTCACATAGACAACATGCCTATAGGTCATTTATTTCTCCATCTCTGCATATAGAAATCCTGTCTCTAAGTCCCTGCATTTCTGCATATAGAAATCATGATCATAGGTTTCTTTTCTGCACTTCTGCATATACTTGTCATTAGGCAAACAATCATAGGTCTAATAATAATCAACTTCATTCTAGATACCATGCCTATAGGACTCTTGCATCTATGTAATCGTTTAAAACCAACAACGCCTTAGATAACTTGCCTATAGGAATAATCAATCGAATCAGCCTCGTCTATTTTATCTATACGTTTAAAACCAGTCATAAGTTCGTTTAAAATCTACAGATCTTTTGTCTATAAAACCAGTGATCCTTTCTCTAAAATCAGTACGCCCTGTTAGATATCATGCTTATAGGTCTCACTTAGGCAAACCATTAGGTAATTAATTAACTATGTCAGCTTTGATAACTACAACCAGACAAGGCTAATTCGGACTCCTCATCTGAGAAATATGTGATAAATCAGCCCGTCCTAACGCTTTTAAATTTAATTCAGACCATAACCAGTATTTGAAGTCATGCTATATATTTGCCTTTAAGTGAGGAGGCCTATTTGAGCCTTAACTGCTGTTTGCTTCTCCCCTATTTTGATTATGTGTTTTTGTTTGTCGCCTAGACTTTTATCCTTTTAAAACATCTGAAAAGCCCCAACTCCCTCCCCGGTAGGATTAGTAGTCTCAATGCCTCCGGGACTGATAGGATCGGGACGGGTAATAGCATGCAATAAGTAACGATACTATTCCGCGCTTTAATACCTTAACGGGGTGGGAAAGGGTAGACATGGATATGATGATCATGCGATAACACCACGCGTATAATTGGTTACCGGGTGTTGCGTGGATGATCCATGTTATGTATAAACCTAGGACCCCCCTCCCTCCTTATGTACCTTCGTTATTGTTTTCCTTAAACCGTCAGTTTCCAGCTCTTTAAACCTTGTATTTCGCTTCAAATCATTTAAAACCTCTTTGAATTTCCAGCCCTGTTTTCTTTTTAAACTTCCGCCCATTTCACTTCTTTTGTCTGATTGTTTGCACTCGTTATTTGATCTTCATTTCTCTGCACTTATACATTCTTTTAAACAACTATAAAACCACCTATTCCCTGACTTCATCATGTTTATTTAACCTTTATACATTCCTATTTGTAATCGTTATGTGGAAGTTGTCTTGTATGTTTACTTGTTTTAAAGTGACAATTGTAACATGGCCGGGAACCACACTAGTGGATCTTGGGGGGTGCCTAACACCTTCCCCCTGAGATAATTTCAAGCCCTTACCCATTCTCTGGTTCTTCTTTCTTTTAAATTCTTAGTGTCCTAATGCACTTATTCATTAGGTGGCGACTCTTCTAAATCTTGAACCCAAATTCCCAAGAGGAATAGAGTTGTCCGTCCAAATGTCGTAAACCCGATTTCGCGAGAAAAAGGGGGCATGGACAGCATGGCGACTCTGCTGGGGATTTCTTTAGGCTTTTACCATTTCATGTTGCTTGTGACTTTACTGCTTCTTTATTGCCTTTATTTAATGTCGTTATATCTTTTCTATTACGAAACTGACATGGTTCTTTGTTTCTTTTCTTTAATGCTTTCCTTTACCGCTTTCCTTCAATACTGTTGTAATTACGAGCAATTATTGTAATCATTACTTTATGAACGTGAAAATACATGACAATTTGTTAA
>NW_017698334.1:0-2737 GCF_001879085.1 Nicotiana attenuata | reverse complement strand
AGTGTCGCCTATGAAGGCTGTGATGAGGTTTGGGAGGAAGGGCAAGCATAGCCCTAGGCTCGTTGGTCCGTTTGAGATTCTTGACCGAGTGGGAGAGGTGGCTTATAGACTTTCATTGCCACCGAGCTTATCAGCTGTGCATCCAGTGATTCATGTGTCCATGCTTCGGAGGTATCACAGCGATCCAGCCCACGTGTTAGCTTTCAGCACTGTCCAGTTGGACAAGGACTTGTCTTGTGAGGAGGAGCCGGTGGCTATTCTACACCGGCAGGTTCGTCAGTTGAGGTCGAAGAGTTTTCCTTCTGTTCGTGTTTAGTGGTGAGGTCAGCCTCCTGAGGCATCGACCTGGGAGTCCGAGTCTAATATGCGGAGCCGTTATCCCCATCTTTTTCCCGACTCAGGTACTTCCTTCGTTATGTCCGTTCGAGGACGAACGGTTGTTTTAGAGGTGGAGAATGTGACGACCCAAAGGGTCATCACCTATTTTTAATTGAATTCTGTGTCTCCGAGGCCTTGAAAACCTCATTAAGAGTCGCCTCGATTTGCGTGCGCAGTCCGGGCACATAGCCGGAAAGCTTATATATGAAATTCTGTGAAAAATGCTAAGTTTTGATGTTAAAATGAATAAATTTGACCTTGGTCAATATTTTGGGTAAACGGATCCGGACTCGTGATTTGACGGTCCCGGAGGGTCCGTAAGAAAATATGGGACTTGGGCGTATGCCCGGAATCGAATTCCGAGGTCCCAAGCCCGAGAAATGAATTTTTTTGTAAAATTGTTTTCTGAAATTGTTTAAGGAAATTGGAAATAAAATCTGATTAGAAAGCGATGGTATCGGGACCGTATTTTGGTTCCGGCGCGCGGTACAGGTCTTATATATGGTTTAAGTCATTCCTGTAAAATTTGGTTGAAAACGGACGTCGTTTGACGTGATTCGGACCTAAATTAAAAAATTTGATATTTTATGGAGTTTGAAAGAATTCTTGGATTTTGAGGTTTAATTCGATGTTTATGATGTTATTTTGGCGATTTGATCGCACAAGTAAGTCCGTAGGATGTTTTTGAGGTTGTGTGTATATTTGGTTAGGAGCCCCGAGGGCTCGGGTGAGTTTTGGATAGGCCACGGGGTGCTTTTTAAACTTAAAAAAAAATGCTGGTGTGTTCAGGCCTGCAGGCTTCGCATGCTCGCAAATGCGAGTTCGCAATTGCGAAGGCTGGATCGCAAATGCGAAGCCAGCCCAGGCCACCCTATTCTCGCAAATGCGAGCTTCCCCTTCGCAAATGCGAGACCTCCCTTGTTCAGCATGTATCGCAAATGCGTTCCTTCTTTCGCAAATGCGATGTCGCAATTGCGACAGCTCCTTCGCAAATGCGAAACCTGGGGAATTATGAAGGGTTAGCAAATGTGAACCCTGTTTCGCATTTCCCACATCTGCAGAGGTCGGGGTTCACAATTGCGAACCCCTGTTCGCATTTCCCATATCAGATACCTGCAATTTTCTATACTTAGCCGATTTTTAAGTCATTTTTACACCATTTTCAAAACACAACTCCTTTGGGCAATTTTTCCAAGAACAATCTTCTTCCAAATCAATTGTAAGTTAGTTTTTACTCATTTCTTTCAATCATTAATATCTTTTAACATGATTACAACCTAAAATCAAAGATTTTCATGGGGAAATTAGGTGTTTTGGGTAGAACCTAGGTTTTTCAAAAATTGGGGATTTGGACCTCGATTTGAGGTCCGATTTCAAAATAAATTACATATTTGAGTTCATGGGGGAATGGGTAATCGGGTTTTGGTTCGAACCTCTGGTTTTGACCACGTGGGCCCGGGGGCGATTTTTGACTTTTTGGGTAAAACTTTGGAAAACTCATTTTCATGCATAGGGGTTGATTCATTTAGCACTTATTGATGTAATTAAGTAACTTGTGACTAGATTCGAGAGGATTGGTGGTGGAATCAAGGGGTAAAACTATAATTGAGACTTGAATTGCGTTCAAGGCATCGAGGTAAGTGTTTGGTCTAACCTTAGCTTGAGGAATTAGGAGTTGAGTCCTATTTGCTATGTGATAATTGTGAGTACGACGTATAGGCATGGTTACGAGTATCTATATGTTGGTGTCAAGTATGACCGTGAGTCTTATATTGTGATTTTCATGATTTCGTTGTATTCTTCATGCTTTGGTGATGATTTCTAGTTGTTGTGAAAAGTTTTTCGAAGGAATTGAGACCATTGAACCCTTTGGAGCATTGGCTAAAGTGGTAAAGTGAGTTATGAAGTACAAGTGAAAGATAGAGAAAGAGTTATTGAAATGTTCCCTTGCTGGGATTTAATTATTTAATTGTTATTCCCTTGCCGGGATTTAATTATTTACTTGTTGCTCCCTTGCCGGGATTTAATTGTTAAATCGTTGTTCCCTTGCCGGAATTCCTATATGTTCTTGTTTATTTCCCTTGCCCTTGTTTGTGATTGTTGTTTGAGTGAGGAAGAGTGTTAAAGCACGAAGGGTGATGCCGTGCATTGTTTGCTATTGTGAGGAAAGAGTGTAAAACACGAAGGGTGATGCCGTGCCGCACGATGTACCATTCCGTGCCAATTCTATTGATTATATGTGAGGAAAGAGAGTAAAAGCACGAAGGGTGATGCCGTGCACATTTTATTATTCTAATTGCTTTGGTGAGGAAAGAGAGTAAAAGCACGAAGGGTGATGCCGTGCACGTTTTCATTATAT
>NW_017698333.1:0-2738 GCF_001879085.1 Nicotiana attenuata | reverse complement strand
TTGTTGCTTGGGGCATGGATGTCATTGGGCCGATCGAGCCGAAAGCTTCGAATGGGCATAGGTTCATACTGGTAGCAATCGACTATTTCACAAAATGGGTTGAAGCCATCACCCTCAAGTCAGTCACCAAGAAAGCCGTGGTCGACTTTGTGCACTCCAAGCTCATTTGCCGCTTTGGCATTCCTGCAATTATTATTACCGACAATGCCGCTAACTTGAACAGTCGCCTGATGGAGGAGGTATGTGAACAATTCAAGATAACGCATAGAAACTCAACTCCCTATCGGCCAAAAGCCAATGGTGCTGTCGAGGCAGCAAATAAGAACATCAAGAAGATTTTGAGAAAGATGATTCAAAGCTCCCGGCAATGGCATGAAAAGTTACCCTTCGCATTACTTGGATATCGCACCACAGTACGTACATCAATTGGAGCAACACCGTACTTGTTAGTTTACGGTACTGAAGCAGTCATACCTGCAGAAGTGGAAATTCCTTCACTCCGGATAATCGTTGAGGCGGAGATTGAGGACAGTGAATGGGTTAAAACCCGACTAGAGCAATTGTCATTAATTGATGAAAAACGGATGGCCGTTGTTTGTCACGGACAGCTGTACCAACAAAGAATGGCCCGCGCCTATAATAGGAAAGTGCGTCCTAGGAATTTTGAAGTGGGACAGCTGGTACTCAGACGCATTCTCCCTCATCATCAGGAAGCAAAAGGGAAGTTTGCCCCTAATTGGAAAGGTCCATACATCATCCGGAAAATATTGCCAAGAGGAGCACTGTATCTGGGAGACATCGAAGGGAATGATCCTGAGACAGCAGTCAACGCAGATGCAGTAAAAAGGTACTACGTCTAATCCTCATTCGACGATGGCTTTTGTGCAATTGAGATGACGAAGGCTTTCTTTCTCGCTATCCAAACACTATCAACCCTTCGTAAACCCATTTGAGCCGGTTACCCTTCTTTGGCTACCCTCTTTGGAACCCGGAAGTACGAAAAAAAAAAAACCAAACAAAATATATGATGAACAGAAAAAGAAAAAGAAAAAAATAATAATAATAATAAAAAAACAACCAAAAAAAAAAGAACAAAAAAAAACAAGTGTTTTACCTGAACTACGTTTGACTTGATCCTGAAAAGGTACGTATGCAGCCTCTCCCTGAGGTTCAGTCACACCAAAACAAAAGTCCCAATTTTCCCAAAAATGAAACTGGGGCAGATGATATAATGGTTCGGCCATGAATCCGCCGAAATGGTTCCAAAGTTGTACCTCCGTCCAGAATTCTTTTTACCCAAAACCTTGTCCAAGTCCTTCTGATCAATTGGCAAAGGCGTGGGAATTGAAAAGCAATATTGTTGGAAGCTGGTATAGTCCAAAATGAGAGAAATAAAATGAGAGAGTCTTATCGGTGAAAACCTTCGGGCACCATAAGGCGACGGTGAGAAGAGAAATTAAAAATGAGAGAGTCCGTTGGGTGAAAACTCGTAAAGAGCACTATCGGGCGATGGTGAGAAGAGAAATGAGAGAGGTCGATTAGCGAAAACCCGCGAAGGGCGCTGTCAGCCGAAAAGAAGACATCTCGCCACTAAAGGAGTCCTGGCAAGGTTCCCTGGTTTTGAAATACTGATTAATGGGTTCACGAGAAGCCGGAAAGTTTGTGTGGGTCGGGCATCCAGTCCAAGAAAGCATGTCATGTTCATTTGAAGCCAGCATGCACACCCCACATAAGTCCTCTTTCTTCCCCGAAAGGGATGCTTCTCTTTAAAATCATATGCTTGCCTTTTTCATACTTTTTCTTTGAATCCCTTTCGGTTTATCTCTGATTCCGTAACTAGTACAAAGAAAAGGTGGCAGGACCAGTTTCACAGGGCTTCGCCTGGTCAGAGTCGAAGAAATACCCAGCCTCAGCGAGTGCGTCAGGCCAATCTCGACTGACCATAGTGATTGATGCTTTTGAAGCAAAAATATTGAAAAGAAAAAAAAGAAAATCAAAGGCAAAGGCAGAATAAAGTGACAAGGTCAGAGCCCACACGGGCGATTCATAATGAAATCCTGAAGGCTGAACCCGATCGTTTGAAAAGAGATTTACCCTCAAGGCAAACAAGCAGCAAAAGTTCTCAACGGAAATGGGGCCGAGATCAAGCAATTGAGATGATCAAGGCCACAAAACCAACCACCGTTTCAAACTAACAAATTGTTATTTGTTGAAAACAGGTTTGATTCAAAGCAACCGTGCAAGAAGCAGGTGCAGTCCAAAAAGAAATGAAATGCGCAAGCGCTGAAACAACTCTGCAGCAGGAAAACGACCAAAAAGGAAGTTTTACCCTCCCCAAGTTCTTTCATGTATTTTGCTAAATAAAAGGAGAAACATGAAAAAGGAAAAACGAAAGATAGAAGAAAGAAGAAAAGAAGTTAAAATAAAAATCCCAAAAAGAAAAACAAATCATGATAGCATAGGATCCCATTCCTTAAATATCCCGGAACAAAAACCGAGGATCTCCCGGCACAAAAACCGTGGAGCTTTTTCTTTTCCAAATCCCAGAACAAAAACCGAGGATCTCCCGGCACAAAAAATCGTGGAGCCTTTTCTTTCCCAAATCCCGGCCAAAAACCGAGGATCTCCCGGCCAAAAAACCGTGGAGCCTTTTTCTTTCCCAAATCCCGGAACAAAAACCGAGGATCTCCCGGCACAAAAACCGTGGAGCTTTTTCTTTCCCAAATCCCGGAACAAAA
>NW_017698332.1:0-2738 GCF_001879085.1 Nicotiana attenuata | reverse complement strand
CTATCAACTACTATCTTCAGACCCACTAATTCTTCAGAACCAGCTTCCCAAATATTCAAATCTCAGTTGAGTGTTCTTTAACGACTAGCTTGCAAGTAACTAAATAGCTGTAAACTAAACTAATGAGGTTGTAAACAATTATGAGGAAAAGCTAAGGCAATGACTTCCCCTATTGATGGAATCCCTTCTGTTTATGCTCATACAAATTTACCAACACCTCTCATCAATCATGAATGCTAATCTTACTGCAAATCTCTCCAGAGTAACTCACAGTAATTTACTATTGCACTCTCCCGAGATACACTAGCTTACTTTATTTAGCACGATTCACTTTAGATTACACCCAAGGCTTCGTTATCCCTAATCCCGCCTTTAAACCCGCAATTATAGATTCCTCTAATAATCTAGGAGTGGTGTTGTTCAACAATACCCTAAATATGCACTCTTTTCCAAGTTATGCACACTAAATAGGCACAGCTAATTGAGGATCCTGTCAATTAACTACAACGAACACAAAGTTGAACAAATAGAGATTAAACTAGCAATTTGTATTCACATAAACAAGAAGTTCATCACCCAATAGGTTCCATCAAAACCTTAGACAAGGAATTTAGCTACTCATGGCTATGGGAAAATAAACTAAGATTGAATTCATCATAAAAATCAAAAGAAAAGAAGAAAGATGTTTAGAGTATTCTCTCACAATGGTTTTTCTTGCTAAGAAACCTTAAAAATCAATACATGCCTCTCTTGGGCGAAGTCTAATGTTTTAAATAGGGTTTAGGTCTAAAAATCCCGTAATTGACACTTTGGTCCCCGAAGTTTCTGCGCCTGCCGCGGTTCTGCCGCGGTCGCGGTAGAACCGCGGCCAAACACCCTCGCGGATTCTCACAACTTCTGCAGCTGCTTCCCACCGCGGTTCTGCCGCGGTCGCGGTGGAACCGCGGTGGATCCAGTATTCTGAATTCTTCGGCCTGTTTTGCCTGGTTCGCTTGGGAAATTTCACAGTTGGCCTCTTTTTCATCACTTTTAACTCCAAAACTGCTCCTTAGCCCTCCTTATACATATATCACCTACAAATCATGAAAAGCACTAATAAGAGCATTTTGTCATCGCTTTTAGCATTAAAACTACACAAGAAGGTGATTATTTACGGTGTGATTATAGTCAAATTCACCTATTATCAGTTGATATGATTGGTTGGGGTCCCGGGGGCCTCGGGTGAATTCCGGGTGGTTAACGGATCAAATTTGGAAGTTGAAGAACAGCTGAAGGGATCTGGTATCTGGTATTTCCGCTTCAGCGGAAATGGGACCGCAGAAGCGAGGACGAAGTCGCAGAAGCGGTTGGGCGTGGGGGCAGCCAGGACCGCAGAAGTGGCCCTTGATCCGCTGATGCGGAGCCGCAGAAGTGGAAAGGGAGACGCAGAAGCGGAAGAGAGGATTTTGGGGAGGACCGCAGATGCGGTCAAGGTCCCGCATCTGCGGTGGTATGGTCGCAGAAGCGAAAAGGGCTAAGCCAGGGAAGCCGCAGAAGCGGCCTACTGTCCGCAAAAGCGGAACCGCATAAGCGGCTTTATTTCCGCAGAAGCGGAAGTGACTGGAGGCAGAGACTTGTTTTAAATCAGGATTTTGGTTCATTTCACCCATTTTGCATGGCTTGGGGGCGACTTTTGGAGAGCTTCAAGGAGAGATTTCATCATCAATATTAAGGTAAGTTACTCCTAATTATTTCCAAGTTAAATACAAGACTATACCATGG
The DNA here is from genome assembly GCF_001879085.1 of Nicotiana attenuata. NCBI lineage: Eukaryota > Viridiplantae > Streptophyta > Magnoliopsida > Solanales > Solanaceae > Nicotiana > Nicotiana attenuata. The sequence goes on along the minus strand of NW_017698332.1, from coordinate 977 downwards.
AATTAGACATGAAAACTAGCATAAAAATTGGGGTTTTGGTGGAAAAACCTAGGAAATCATATTCTTGGAATTTAGCCACGATTTTGAGCATAGAATTAGGAGAAAATTATATATTTGAGTTCCTAAGGTTATGGGTAATCTTTATCTTCGAGAAATTTTGGATTTCCGGGCACGTGAGCCCGAGGGCATTTTGGTCATTTCACTAAGCGGAGCTGGGAATTTATATAATCTGAATTTTTAACAAGTATTTGAGCATGTTCTCATTAGTTTGTTGTTAATTCGCTAGTTTTGGTGCATTGTGCGTTGGTCCAAGCCTTCGGAAGGATGTAGAACGCCGGTTATGAGTCTTCGGAGCGAGGTGAGTCTCCTTTCTAATCTTGTGAGGGGGAAACTACCCCATAGATTAGTTAAATTGAGTATGTGCCCCTAATTGTGGGGGCTACGTACGCACGAGGTGACGAGAGTCCGTGCGTAGCTACTATTATGCTATTGTCCGGGTAGTGTAGGACCCAAAGCATGCTATACCTGGGATATTTGGAACCTTATTGACATTTGAATTGTTAAAAATCAAGTTGAACTAGTAAATGAATTTCAAAAGGATTAAACATCATTTTCTTGAATTGTTAAAAGAGGATTTGGTTTTTATTTGATAAAATAGCCCGGTAAACTCTTAATTCCCTACTTGAGCATGTATTTTATGTGTGCCTGCGTCGCATGGATGATTCGCGAGCAGGATATATATTTATTTATAGAACGGGCCGAATGCCTCGGTGAAAATAGATGCATCTATGGTTCGTGCCGCTCGACCCTCGGCAGTGCACATTTTACATTCCTGTTGGATCGGGCCGTCGCCTCGATGTGATTTGCGCATGTTATTTGTCGCTTGAGGATTTGTAATCGCGAAACTTGCCCTTCGTGGCTTGATATAAATTGATAGATAATAAAGAATAAAGCTTGGAAGCCCCTGATTAATGTTG
>NW_017698331.1:0-2738 GCF_001879085.1 Nicotiana attenuata | reverse complement strand
ATGGAAGTCTATATCGACGACATGCTGGTAAAGTTGACAAGAAAAGAGGACCACATCGACCATCTGAAAGAAACCTTCGAGATATTGAGAAGGTACGGGATGAAACTGAACCCCGAGAAATGCGCCTTCGGCGTGGCATCAGGAAAATTCTTAGGGTTTCTCGTATCACAACGAGGTATCGAAGTCAATCCAGATCAGATCAAGGCGATAGACGCGATACCCGAGATACTGAACAACAAAAAGCAGGTGCAAAAGCTGACGGGGCGAATAGCCGCCTTGTCTAGGTTCATCTCACGGTCCTCCGACAGATGCCATAAGTTTTTTAATGTGCTGAGAAAGGGTAATGGGTTACAGTGGAATGAGGAATGCGTCGAGGCCTTAAGGAAATTGAAAGCGTACCTATCTTCGCCGCCACTGCTAGCCAAAGCAAATCCAGGCGAGCCACTGCTGGTATATTTGGCCGTATCCGAGGTCGCCATCAGCGCAGTCCTAGTTCGTGAAAACGAAGGTACACAATCTCCTATTCACTATATTAGCAAAACCTTAGTGGACGCAGAAACACGGTATCCACACCTTGAAAAATTAGCTTTGGCATTGGTCGTAGCTTCACGGAAGCTCCAACCCTATTTCCAATGCCACCCCATAAAAGTAGTGACGACCTTCCCCTTAAGAAGTATCCTACACAAGCCTGAGTTATCAGGCAGACTCGCCAGATGGGCCATAGAGCTCAGTGAGCACGATATCTCGTATCATCCAAGAAACGCCATCAAGTCGCAAGTACTTGCCGACTTCATAGCCGACTTCAGCGCAGAGATACTACCAGAGGCGGAATTAGAGGCACGTCGTGCCCCCTCCAACGCCGACCTATGGACTCTTTACACTGATGGCGCCGCTAACGCCTCGGGATCGGGACTGGGACTCGTTCTCGAGGTCCTCACGGGCGAAACAATTCGCCAGTCCATACAATGCCCCGAGATGACTAACAACGAAGCCGAGTACGAGGCTGTTATTGCAGGTTTGAAACTAGCCATCAAGTATGGAGCTCGACGACTCGTTCTCCATTGCGACTCTCAACTCGTGGTGAACCAGGTCACCGGGACTTACCAAATCAAGGAGCAGAGGTTACAAAAATACCAGTCAGAAATCCACAGGTTAATGACCGAGTTCGACGAGTGCCGCTTCGAACAGGTTCCGAGAGCACAGAACGTTGAAGCAGACAGCCTAGCAAAATTGGCCGCAACCACTAAAAACTTCAACAAAGAAAGCGTGGTCACCCTCCTCCATTCAGCCATTGATCACACTGAGGTACTCTCTTTAAATTTGACTTGGGACTAGCGCAACCAATTTGTATCCTATCTGCAGGATGGAACACTCCCACTCGACAAAAAAGAAGCCAAGAAGCTCCGCGTACAGGCCGCCCGGTATTGCCTGATAAACCACGAGCTCTACAAAAGGACGTTTGGAGGTACATGAAGGTCATTGCGGTGCCCATACGGGCAACCGCGCCCTCGTGCGCTGCATAATACTAGCCGGCTATTATTGGCCCACTATGAAGAAAGACGCAGCGGAATATGTTCGCCGATGCGAACAATGCCAAAAGTATGCCCCCATGATACACCAACCAGGAGAACCACTTCACTCGGTCACTTCCCCATGGCCCTTCATCAAATGGGGAATGGACATAGTCGGTCCCCTACCAGCGGGACGAGGAAAGGTACGATTTCTATTAGTTTTAACTGACTATTTTTCCAAGTGGGTGGAAGCAGGAGCGTACGCCCAAATACGCAAACAAGAAGTGATCGCCTTCATATGGAAAAATATTATATGCCGCTTCGGCATCCCCAAAGAAATCAGTTGTGACAATGGACGACAGTTCATCGGTCAAAACACGACCGAATTCTTCGAGAAATGGCGCATCAAGAGGATACTTTCCACGCCATATCACCCTGCCTCCAACGGCCAAGAAGAATCCTCCAACAAAACAATATTAAACATACTAAAGAAGAAAATCGAGGACGCCAAAGGGCTATGGCCCGAGCTGCTACCCGAAGTGTTGTGGACACACAGGACCACACCCAAATCCAGCACGGGGGAAACACCGTACTCGCTGGTCTGCGGAACCGACACGGTCATACTCGAGGTCGGCGAACCAAGCCTAAGATATTCACACACCAGTGGAACAGAAAACGACACAAACAGGCTCCAAGACTTCGACGAAGCTGAGGAAAGGAGAGAAATGGCCCATATCAGAATGGCGGCCCAAAAGCAACAAGTCGAAAGATACTACAACAAGAGGGCCAAAATAAGACCACTCAAGGTGGGAGACTATGTCCTTAAAGCCAAGACATTGGCATCCAAAGACCCAAGTGAAGGGAAACTGGGCACCAACTGGGAAGGACCCTACAAAATCACAGCAGTAGCCAGCAAAGGCGCATTCCAGTTGGAAACAATGGAAGGGAAAACACTCCAAAACAACTGGAACGTTACTCACCTCAAGTATTTCCACTTCTGAAAGGCTTCTCCCGAGTCGTACTCTTTTCCCTTACCCGAGTTTTGTCCCAACCGGGTTTTCTCGGGGAGGTTTTTAACGAGGCGGCATAGGGGACACTTGGAGATACTTGCGAAACAAGTTTATCATATCAACCTCTCCTTACGACCTCCAGGCCGACATGATAAAGGGACTGGACTAGCTTGATCTCCAATGTATGAAAAGCTACGGCCATCTCCAATGTATGAAA
>NW_017698330.1:0-2738 GCF_001879085.1 Nicotiana attenuata | reverse complement strand
ATTCTAGTCAAACTGTCAGAAATTAGCGATCAACTTTGGTCGCTATTTTGGTCAAAATAGTCAATACATTTTGCTACCAAAAATTGCGACCAAAGTTGGTCGCTTTTTGTAAATACAGTAGCTAAAAAACGGGTTTCCCCTCATATTCTCTTATTTTCTTCTCTTTCTTCTCTCTCTCACACTCAAACCCCCCTCCCCTTCCGTCTCCCTCCACCGACGCCACCGTCTCCCTCCACCCTCCACCCGCCGGCGGCAGCAGCAGCTCCACTGCCGGTGTCCTCCACTGTCCAGGTAGGTTTCTCTCTCCTTTCCTTATTTTTTCGAAATACACTGATTTATTTTAATTCCTTATAGTTTGATTTGTAAAAATTAGTTGTTCTTAGCTAAATTTAATCTATGATAATTGTTAGTAGCTAAAATATTTAGTTTTACCTACTAATTTGGGGAAAAATGGTTTGAAGAGAAGAAACCCTAAACTTTTAGGGTTTACGATTTGTTCTTGTGAATCCTAACTTTTAGGTTTGAATTATAACCTTGAATCTTTGTATTGTCTTGATAGTTTAGTTATAAATTGAAATTTTAGTTTATGAATTGGAATTTTAGGATATAACTTGAAATTTTAGGATATGACTTGGAATTTTAGGATATGGCTTGAAATTTTAGGATATGACTAGAACCTTTAGGATATGAATTGAACCTTTAGGATATGAATTGGAATTTTAGTTTATGAATTGGAATTTTAGTATATGTCTTGAACCTTTAGGATATGAATTGGAATTTTAGGATATGACTTGAATTTTTAGGATATGACTAGAACCTTTAGGATATGACTTGAACCTTTAGGATATGAATTGGAATTTTAGGATATGACTTGAAATTTTAGGATATGACTAGAACCTTTAGGATATGACTAGAACCTTTAGGATATGAATTGAACCTTTAGGATATGAATTGGAATTTTAGTTTATGAATTGGAATTTTAGGATATGACTAGAACCTTTAGGATATGACTAGAACCTTTAGGATATGACTTGAACCTTTAGGATATGAATTGGAATTTTTGGATATGACTTGAATTTTTAGGATATGACTAGAACCTTTAGGATATGACTTGAACCTTTAGGATATGAATTGTAATTTTAGGATATGACTTGAATTTTTAGGATATGACTAGAACCTTTAGGATATGACTAGAACCTTTAGGATATGAATTGAACCTTTAGGATATGAATTAGAATTTTAGTTTATGAATTGGAATTTTAGGATATGACTAGAACCTTTAGGATATGAACTGAACCTTTAGGATATGAATTGGAATTTTAGTTTATGAATTGGAATTTTAGGATATGAATTGGAATTTTAGGATATGACTTGAATTTTTAGGATATGACTAGAACCTTTAGGATATGACTAGAACCTTTAGGATATGAATTGAACCTTTAGGATATGAATTGGAATTTTAGGATATGAATTGGAATTTTAGGATATGACTTGAATTTTTAGGATATGACTAGAACCTTTAGGATATGACTAGAACCTTTAGGATATGAATTGGAATTTTAGTTTATGAATTGGAATTTTAGTTTATGAATTGGAATTTTAGGATATGAATTGGAATTTTAGGATATGACTTGAATTTTTAGGATATGACTAGAACCTTTAGGATATGACTTGAACCTTTAGGATATGAATTGGAATTTTAGTTTATGAATTGGAATTTTAGGATATGAATTGAAATTTTAGGATATGACTTGAATTTTTAGGATATGACTAGAACCTTTAGGATATGACTAGAACCTTTAGGATATGAATTGGAATTTTAGGATATGACTTGAATTTTTTGGATATGACTAGAACCTTTAGGATATGACTAGAACCTTTAGGATACTTGAACCTTTAGGATATGAATTGGAATTTTAGTTTATGAATTGGAATTTTAGGATATGACTTGAATTTTTAGGATATGACTAGAACCTTTAGGATATGACTTGAACCTTTAGGATATGAATTGGAATTTTAGTTTATGAATTGGAATTTTAGGATATGAATTGGAATTTTAGGATATGACTTGGAATTTTAGGATATGACTTGAAATTTTAGGATATGACTAGAACCTTTAGGATATGACTAGAACCTTTAGGATATGAATTGAACCTTTAGGATATGAATTGGAGTTTTAGATTATAAATTAAATTTTTTTGGATATGAGTTGAACCTTTAGGATATGAATTAAAATTTTGGTTTATGTATTAGAATTTTAGATTGCGGGAGGATTTTATAGAAGGAGTTGATGGTAATATTAGACATGCAATGGAACTTCCACCAAGAATAACTAAGACACAGTACCTGGCAGAGTGTACCTTTAATTGTTCTTCTCATTAGCGACAACGATGATGAGAAGGCAAGAACATGTGTTTCAAATAGTTATGGTGTAGGCAGGAGTTTAACATTTCCTAAGTAGATAAAAGAAGAGGTAATAGAGGAATTCTATACTTCAATTTCCAAGAGGAAAAGGAGTTTAATTGAGAGTGACAAGGTTGATGGTGATGGAATATTTTCCGTTGGTCATGGCAGTTCCCATAAAACGGGGATCATAAGACTCTATGATGACAGAGATTATAGGAAGTTTTGTTCTTAACTTTCTTCCAAGTCTGATCCGTACAAGTTTAGAGGGATATTTGTGATATATTCTTCGAATTCAGACAATGATTTGACTGACAAAAGTATGGAAATGCTAA
>NW_017698329.1:0-2739 GCF_001879085.1 Nicotiana attenuata | reverse complement strand
ATTCAAATGAGATGATTAATGAGAAAGGAACAACGCCTAGGTAAGGCGGCCTAGCCGATCGGGCCGAGATCGGACACCATGCCGCACACATGGTGGTGATGTGCAAATATTAAACTCCGGAAAAAGGGAAAATGAAATGGTGATCGAGGTATATGTCTCAAATGAGGCGACCTAGACGATCGGGTCGTGATCGGACTCCGCTCAAGATAGCGCTGGTATTAAGAACACTGATGAGCATATGAAAGAAATGCCCCAAACTAAGTTATGAAAATTGTGTGAAAGATGATATGATTCATTTATGTGACGATGTGGTGTCCGGTTAGAACCTTTGATTTACTCTTGTGATTTCTTTATTCTTGCTTGTTAGTTCTTTCTAGTAAAATGGTGTTTAGTTATACATACTAGTACTATTCGATGGTACTAACGTCTCTTTTGCCGGGAGCGCTACATTATTAAATGAATGTAGGTGGCTCCATTGCGGTTAGTGCCGAATATGCGTAGCAGGTTACCTTCTCCTCAAACTCTTGGTGAGCCCCTTCCTCCTTCAAGGGGTTGTATTGTATATCTTTTGTTGTTGTGGATTTCCGTTTTAAGGTATAGCCGGAGCCTTGTTGCCGGCATTGTTGTACTCATCTTTTGTATCCTTAGAGGCTCCATAGACATGTGTGTGGGTCATGTATGGGTGTTGTGGGGGCTCATGTACTATGTTGTAATTATAAACTCCTGTTTTCTATAAATAGTAACTTTATGGGAATTCCGGAAGCTAACTCTAACTATGGATTAAGCTTGTAATATGGAATGAACAATCATTGTTGAATATACTACCTTTCCTTGCCTAAATAAAAAGGGAAACATGGTTATCTTACTAATAAAGAGTGGGGTATGAGGTGTGTGTGATAAGGCTTGCTTGGTTGGGTTCACCCTATCGAGCGCCGGTCGCGCCTCCCGAGGTTGGGGCGTGACAAACTTGGTATCAGAGCCTAAGGTTTTAAAGTGTCCTAGGATGTCTCGGAGCCGTGTCTAGTAGAGTCCTTCTTATTGGTGTGTAGTCGACCACATCTATAAGTTGGAGGCTATTTGGACATTTAAGAATTCCACCCTTCTTTGATATTCTTGATCGTGCGGTGAAACTCTTCCCTCCCTAATCAGTGCGTTGTTTTATCTTTCAGTAAATGGCACCTAAAAAGAAAGCGAGAATTGGCCAAACAGCCAATGCACCTTAGGAGTGGCTGATGATTCATTGCTTGATGCTGCGGGTGAGGGTAGTCGCCCTACTATTACTCTGCCTGATCCCTCCATTCCAGAGCAGACTAGTCACGCCCCAAAACTGAGGGACGCGACCGGCGCTCAATCGGAGGACCCCAGTCAAGCGGACCTAGAATTTCCTTTCTTATCCCACGCGTTACCCCGTGATTTCAATATACATTATTCCTGTCAAATAGCCATTTATAACTTAAGCATAAACTTACAACTTGAATTCACTTCTACTTTTTATCATTACCATCATATGATACCAAATACTTACAACATTTACCAACGTGGATCACGATTCCGAACCGTACCATTACTTACCCAAAATACATATGTACACCACCCATATTGTGTCTACGGAGCCTCTAAGGATACAAAAGGATGATACAATACTTGTCGGTAACAAGGCTCCAGCTATACCTTACACAAATGCCAAAAATAAGACTCCGGAATAAAAGCGGCATGAGCCACCCAGGGCCCCGAGAGAAAAGGGGCTCATGAATTCAGCTGACAGAAAGTGAAGGAGTGCTACGGACGGTGGACTGGAGTACCTGCTATAGATCCACCTACAATCATAACACGAATATAGCGCCCCGACAAAAGGGACGTCAGTACATTTGAATTGTACTGGTATGTATGAACAAACTTTACCCCAAGTAAACTCAACAATACACAAGTAATGTACAGTAATAGCATCAACAATCAAATGCACATGAAAGGAACAACCAAAGTCAAACAAGTTTCACAATCTCTCCTTTTTCCCTTGCAACATCATTTCATTACATCAACGATTTCACCACTTTCACATACGTTCATTTCGATAGTAATTTCGATCACTTTTCCACCCTTATTACCTCGGCCACCCTTATTACCTCGGCCACCCTTATCACCCCAACCCACAATTTATCATTTTGTGTTGCGGCGCGCAACCCGATCCCACCAGACAACCACATTTCACACAACAACAATAGTCCACAGTTCAATCACATGGCTTCAGGCCATCCAAAATATCATTTCACAACAACAATAACAATTCACAAAGAGTTTTCATTTGTATCAATTACGACTTCTTTCCATCATTTACTACATAACCCTTACCACATAAACACATTTACACACACATATGGTTTGTAGCCATTTATCTACACCATCATATCGGAACGTTTGACCAACAATGTTCAAGGCATATTAATCGCAAGAGTTCATGAAATAGGCCATCCTGCCTTAACACCCGTGAAGCAACCAAAATTCACAAATAGTCCACATAAGTAACACATACCAAATACTCGTACACCAAACAAGGTGACTCTACAAAGGTTAAAGTTAGCCATACATACCTGGAGCCGAATTTCCTTTTAACTTCTACTTTCAATTCACCAAACGGTCTAGCAACGTCAATCTAGTGCACAAGTTAACACATATTTCTTTAGAATTGAAGCTCACAATTATTACCCGAAACACTTTTTTAAGGTTATCAACCCTTCTTTT
>NW_017698328.1:0-2739 GCF_001879085.1 Nicotiana attenuata | reverse complement strand
TCTTCACATCTAGCAAGTACTTTATCAAGATTCATTAAGCAGTTATCGAAAGAGCACCCAAACACAGAAAAATCATCCATGAACACTTCTACAAATCTTTCAACCATATCAGTAAAAATAGCCATCATACACCTTTGAAAAGTCGCAGGTGCATTACAGAGACCAAAGGGCATTCTCTTGAACGAATACGTGCCATATGGACACGTAAATGTGGTTTTCTCTTGGTCCTCTGGGGCTATAGCAATCTGATTATACCCGGAGTAACCATCTAGGAAACAGTAGTATTCCTGGCCAGCTAATCTATCAAGCATTTGGCCAATAAAGGGGAGAGGGAAGTGGTCCTTTCGGTTGGCATTATTCAATTTTCGGTAATCTATACAAATCCTCCACCCAGTGACAGTTCTTGTGGGAATCAAATCATTATTTTCATTAACAACCACAGTCATCCCCCCCCCCCCCTTCTTAGGTACACATTGAATGGGGCTTACCCATTTGCTATCTGAGATTGGAAATACAATACATGCGTCAAGCCACTTAATCACTTCTTTTCTTACCACTTCTTTCATGATTGGACTGAGTCGGCGTTGTTTCTCTACACTGGGCTTATGTCCGTCCTCCATGAGGATTTTATGCATGCAAAAAGCTGGACTAATGCCTTTGATGTCAGACATTGTCCACCCAAGTGCTCGCTTGTGCTCACGTAGCACCCTCAACAGCTTCTCTTCCTGCAATTTAGACAATTCAGAAGAAACAATAACAGGTAAGGTGTCAGAGTCACCCAAATAAGCATATTGAAGGTGAGAGGGCGACGGTTTAATCTCAAATTTTGGCGCCTCCTCAATTGACGGTTTGGGGGGTGGCCCATCTAGCCTATTCAAGGGCTCAAAGGGGTGTATCCCATGCATGTAAGCACAAGATGTATCCAGGATGTGCATCATCTCCTCAACCTCCTCATCGTTTCCCATGCTATTGAACAACATAAGTGCTTTCTCTAGAGAGTCGTCTAGATATACACTCGTGTCAAGAATTTGCTCATCAACCTCAACAACGGATATCATTGAGAGCTCCTCATAATGGCGGGGGAGTTGGATTGCTTTGTACACATTAAAGACTGCTTCCTCATCATCCACCCTCAAAATCATTTTTCCCTCTCTCACATTAATGATTGCATCACCAGTAGCCAAGAGAGGTCGCCCCAATATGATTGGGACCAGTTCGTCAGCCTCATAATCCAGGATAATGAAGTCAGCTGGGAAGATAAATTTTCCAATTTGCAGCAACACATCTTCAATCACACCCTCGGGGTGTGCTATTGATCTATCAGCCAGCTGCAACATCACAGTAGTTGGCCTTGGAGCTCCCAGGCCCAATTGCTTGAACAAAGATAAGGGCATCAGATTTATACTCGCCCCCAAATCGCAAAGAGCACGACCCACATCAATATTACCAATGCGCACCGGAATGGTGAAACTGCAAGGATCCTTAAGCTTTTGAGGAAGATTGTTCTGGACCCTTGAGGTGCACTCCTCAGTAAGTGCCACTGTCTCAAATTCATTCAATCTTCTCTTGTGAGCCACTATATCCTTTATGTACTTAGCATACTTTGGAATTTCACACAGTACATCGACAAGTGGAATATTTAATTGAACCTGGCTCAACATGGAGAGAAATTTGCTGAACATACGATCATCATTCTTTTTCTGCAATCTCTAGGGGAAGGTGGTGGTGGCCTTGTAGCCTCCACTGGCTCTGGAATTGCATCAGTATTCTTGGATTCATGAGTTTCCTTCGGTATCAACTCCCCCTCGGGTGTGGCTTTGTCTTTTCTTTTCTTTGGCACTTTCTCCAGCTCTCTCCCGTTTCTGAGTGTAACTGCATTCACTTGAGGATTCTTTTCTGTATCACTGGGGAGAGCGCCTGCAGGTCTGGTGTTCTGATTCGTTGCCAACTGCCCCCTCTGCTTTTCAAGATTTTTGAAATCGGTTCTGAGCTGCTGATTGTCAATCAACAACTTCTTTAGCAAATCATTTGTACTCTCTTCCATTTGTTGGGGTGGCTTCTGAGGTGGATTGAATTCCCTTGGGGTCTATAGTTATTCTAATTCTGCTGATTTCCACCCCATGAGAAGTTGGGATGATTCCTCCAATTTGGATTGTAAGAATTCCCATATTGTGCATGCTGATTCGGTGGACCTCTGTTCTGCTGCCCCACATAGTATATGGATTCAGGATTCGTAGGGCACATGTCGCACATATTATTGTCACCACATAATTCGCAGCAAATAGCCATTTGTTGTACATGTTGCATTGGTTGTTGTTGCTGCATTGTCATCCTAGTCATCTGATTAGCCAACTTTGCAATATCGGCTCTCATGGCTGTCAAGTCGTCGAGCTCAAGTACTCCAGCTGATTTCTGCTTAATTGCCTTTTGTGAATCACCCTCACCTTGCCAATTATGATCATTAGCAATGAAGTTATTTATCAAGATTTGGCTTTCACTGTACGGTTTAGCCATGCAACTACCCCCACAAGCTGAATCAAGATTCATCTTTGAGGCATCATCTAACCCATCCACGAAAGTGTGACCCAATACCTCGTCAGTTTGGCAATGATGTGGACTGTCTATGAGCATCTTCTTGTACCTTTCCCATGCTTGACGAAGTGTCTCGCCATCTCGTTGTTCGAACCCAAGAATTTGACTCCTCAATACCTTTGTTTTCTTAGTGGGGAAAAACTTGAT
>NW_017698327.1:0-2739 GCF_001879085.1 Nicotiana attenuata | reverse complement strand
TATAAAGGGGATCCTTGTCATTTTGTAGAAGAATATAGACAACACACACAATATTGAATACAAGAACATTCTCTGCTCTCTAAAAAAAAACACATTCTCCCTTGGCTCTATTACATACATTTATTGTGTCCCACTAATTTCTCTTCATTTATTGGTCTTTATTGATCATAAAAATCCTTCATCAAAGCTCTCAAAGCTGTTAATACTTTACCGACTGTCCATAACTTAGTATCGAGTTCGACCTCGAGGCCCCGTACAACCAGGCTCAAGGCCCCGATTCGCAGCCGCTCGGCTTGCTTAAACATATTATCTTCAAGCTCTTATCTTATTTTCTAGTCTCTTACTTAGCATCTATGTCACGACCCCGGTTAGCCCTCCGTGAACCATCGTTACGGCACCTAGTCGCTACGACTAGGTAAGCCTAAAATGCGGAAAAATACGCCAATTTGCGGAAGAAAACAAGTAAAAACCAAAATAGTAAATAAAACAATGTTTAATAGTGCCGCTCGACATACACCAATCAACTTTCGAATACTAATACTTTCCCAAAACCCGGAATCTCATGAAATCACAAGCTAAGAATACTACATAGTGCTCTAACTCCAGAATATCTAAAACAAAGTAAATACAGAAGGACAATAACTATAAGAGAGAATGGAGAAAGACTCTTCGGTCTGCGGACGCGGCAGATATACCTCGAAGTCTCTGAAAGATCGCCTCGCCTCAAGGATGGTAAGTCTGAGTAGAGGTACCTGGATCTGCACATGAAAAACATGCGCAGGAAGGGCAAGAGTACACCACAGCGGTACTCAGTAAGTGCCAAGCCTAACCTCCATCGGGTAGTGACGAGGAAGGTCAGGGTCCTACTGAGATTAAATAAAATATAAAGTCTGACAGTGTAGAACAGAGCAGTATAAATGAGTACAACAGTAAGAGTAACACAGAATATAAAGGATGACGACAACCGAAACAGAAACAAGTAATCACGGTAAACAAATATAGCTCAACGCAGAAGTAACAGTGGGGGATCTCCCAGGATACCGTCCTGTAGTCCCCAAATATAAATATCTAGTGGATCTCCCGGGTGCAGTCCCGTAGTCCAACTTATAAATACGCGGGGATCTACCGGAATACCACATCCGTAGTCCCAAATATAAATACTCAATACTGGGGCAATCTACCGCGTGCAATCCTGTAGTTCAAATGTAAAAGTGCAGGGGGATCTCCCGGAATACAAATCCGTTGTCCCAAAGTAAAGATACAGGGGGATCTCCCGGGATACCGTCCCGTAGTCCCAAAGTAAATAAACAGCAGAAACAAGAAGAATACTCAATTCAATCAAATTTCACACCAAGGTAAAGCAGGTATTTCTAACCTAGCATGCTCCACATAATTCAATTAGGGCAGTAGAACAAATAAGAATTTAAATCAATTAGACATGCTTCCCTAAGCTAACGGCAGGCTTAACTTGCAAGTAGTAATAACAGGACAAGAAACGCAGTCTTAATTACTTGGCAAAAACCGGGATTTCTCAACAATTAGCACAAGTACACACTCGTCACCTCACTAACAAGGCATTTGAATTAACAAATATACCAAATCCTAAGGGGAAGGTCCCCCACACAAGGTTAGGCAAGCCACTTACCTCGAACCAACTCAAAAATCAACCCGAAACCACGTTCTTGCCACGAGTATTCGACTCCAAATGGCCCAAATCTATTCAATTCAATTGCATAATGTAAATAATACTTCAAGTAACAGATTCTAAAACTAAATTCTAAGCTAATACGCGAAATTAGATGAAATGACCAAAATGCCCCTCGGGCCCACGTCTCGGAATCGGGTGAAATTTACATTTTCAGGATCCTCATACTCTCACGAGTCTTTACATAACAAGAACACCGAAATCGGAGTTCAATTGACCCCTCAAATACCCATTTTAAGATCTCTTAATCTCAAGCCCTGATTACCCATTTTTCCCAAATTTTCCACCACTAATTAGGTCTTTAGTCACATATAAACGAGTTATGAAGTCAAAAATGTACTTCCAAGTGATTCCCCTTTGGTTTCCTCAAAAATCACCTTCAAAAGCTTCAATCCCGTTCAAAAATGGTGGAAAAATGAAGAAGGGTCGCAGATGGACTATTTAAATACTGCCTGGATATTCCTTCTTCGCGAATGCGGAAGGAGCCTCGTGTTCGCGAAGTAAAACTTCGCTTGGGTTCAGATTCCTTCATCGCAAACGCGATGACCAGGTCATGAACACGATGACAAACTTCCTCCTCCTAAGCGAACGCGGAACACCATCGCGGACGCGTAAGTATAAACCTCCCAGCTTCGCGAACGCGGGAGCCACTTTGCGAACGCGAAGCATAATTCCCTCACCAGTCCCAGCTCGTCTTCGCGAACGTGAGACCCCACTCGCGAACGCGAAGAAGGAAACCAGAACTGACTGCTGCACCATTTTTCTGCAATTCCTAAGTTCCAAAAATGACCCGTTGAGCATCCGAAACACACCCGAGGCCCCCGAGATCTCAACCAAACATGCCGACCAATCCTAAAACATCATTCAAACTTGCTCCAATCTTTGAAACACTCAAAACAACATCAAAACACCAATTTAGCATTAGATTCAAGCCTAAGAACTTCAAAAACTCTCAAAATACACTTTCGATCAAAAAGTCTATCAAACCTCGTCCGAATGACGTGAAATTTTGCACACACGTCACATTCAACACT
>NW_017698326.1:0-2739 GCF_001879085.1 Nicotiana attenuata | reverse complement strand
AGGAGTTTGACAAAGAAATACATCACAGATCACAGTTACAAGTACCTATGAATGAAAAATACTATCTGGCTGCAAGAGATATACACTGGCCATGTTATTCACCACTGAGATATACAGGGTAAGGCCACTAACTATCTCATGGCGAATCTATGTGAGCTGCAAGAGTAGCTGATGTTTGACGTGAAGTGAGGTGTGGCAACAAAGATTAAGTGCAGGAATGAATCAGAGTTCTCTTCAACATCCTAACGTTTTCCTTACAAGACCCAATCTTTACATTGGCCAAACCCAATATCTCTTGGTCGTGCAACTTCAGAATCCCAATTAGAACTGTTTCCTTATTGACAGCAAGAACAGGATCACATTTAAGGAGTTTTGTGTTTTGCCAACACAATCAATGATTTTCCTTTTCACGCAGTTAGTAAAGCCAATTCTTTTTCAAGGAGCAACTGGTTTCTCATCTCCCTTGTCAACACCCAAATTCCTAGACCCATTTCACCAATAATCTCCACAAGAACAGAGGCCATCCTTGAAATGATGATAACAATTGACATCTCTGATAGTGATTTCTCTCCGTTAACTTTGAGATAACCTTGATTGCAACATGACAGTCCTCGCAAACTCGGAGGTTCTTGGAGATCAAGAGCCTTGTCCCCGGGGTGTACTAATTAGTCCAATAGCAATCGCTAGCCTTTCACTGTGGCTAAGACCATTCTGCTCATCTCATCATCTTCCACATCATGGAAAACAGGTGTAATGTTTGGGACATAACCAGCTTGTACCATTCGTGCTCCCAAGCTGTCTAGCTCTGCATAAATCTCATCAGACATAGGATGAGAGGTATCCCCCGAGAGAAATGCATGTACTTTGTTTTTAACTTCAATCTAACTTACGCGATGGTTTTCTTTACACCTCTTTCATTCATTAGTTCTCTAAGCTTTGCAACACCTTTCCATCTACCTGCTTGGGTATAATTGTTTGACAGAATCACGTAATTTCCTGCGTCATCAGGCTCAAGTTCAATTAACCTCTCCAACGCCAATTCTACAAATTCCACATGACCATGGATTTTGCACGAATTAAGCAATGCACCCCAAACACCAGCATCTGGCATAACTTTCATATGCATAATAAGTCCATAAGCTTCATATAAGCGGCCACTATAACCTAAGAGATCAACCATGCATGTAATGTGCTGAATGGTTAGTTCAATTCCATAATCTTTTACCACTGAATCAAAATACATTCTCCCTTCATTCAACAAACCTCCATGGTTACAAGCAGATAACACCCCAACAAAAGTTATATGATCCGGTTGAGCCTTACCAACCATCTGATTAAACAAACTAAGTGTTGCATTAGCATGACCACGCATTGCATATCCTGTGATCATTGCATTCCAAGAAGCAACTCTTTTCTCCTCGAGTGCTTCAAACAAGATCCTAGCAACATTCACGGACCCACTCTTGGCATACATATCCACGAGTGCTGTCTTCACTTTGTCCAGGGAGTCAAAACCCTGTCTCCAACTATACCCATGAAGCTCCCTTCCCTGTCGAAGGGCAACCACATCAGTAGAAGCAGAAATAGCAGTCGCTAAAGTCGCCTCCGTAGGTCTAACACTTTCACATGCCATTTCACCACATAAAGACAAACAATCCTCAGGGTGACCATTTTGTGAGTAAGCAACAAGCATTGAATTCCAAACAACTACATCCCTCTCCGCAACATTGTCAAACACCAGCCTCGACCTACCAACACAACCACACTTAGCATACATGTCGATAAGGGAGGCACCCACGAAAACATCCTTATCCCACTTCGTTCTTTTCGCGTGTTCATGAATGTCTCTCCCCACATCAATCGCTGACAAGGCCGAGCACGCTTTTAACACAAACGGAAAGGTAAAATTATCAGGAATACGTCCATAATCAAGCATTTGATAATACAAAGAAATTGCAGCCGGGTAAGGTCCATTCCAAGCATAACCACGAATCAAAACATTCCGAAGAAAAATATTTCCTTTAGGAATTCTATCAAACAGGTGATGGGCATTCGACAATTTATCACAAACACAATAAATAAGTTGGGTTTTGTGAAAATGAGTGTTGGTGATAGTGATGAAGTTGAATAATAATGTGTCTAAATAAGGGAACGAATCATTTAAGTGTTCAGTCGGATTAAGAGCAGAGGTGATTCTGCCCTTACGAGCCGACCATCTTGCAATAATTGACAGCATTTGAAAATTTTAGTATGAGAAAAAGGAATGATTTTTTTTCTAAATAGTAGTAGTGGTTGTAACAAATACTAAAAGGCGGGAAAGCCAAAAGCTTCCAAAGATGTCGTGCTAAATGACGATAAAGATGACAGAAAACAGGTGGGAACTGGGAACAGTAAGAGGGTTTATTAATTTCGATTCTTCTGTTAAATAATGTTTTCAATAGTTTTTGTACTTCAACGGGAAAATTGGGCTTGAATTGCAAAAGGCAAAATAGCTTACCAACCCCCTAAACATGACACATATTATTAGTTATAGCCTTAAACTATTCGTGGTCTTAATTACCCCTTGAATTTGGCCTTTTGAGCGCCATAGTCCCCCTGGACGCTGATGTGGTAACGAGTGTGGGTGCACTCACCGGCCACGTGGATTTTTCTGTATATGTGGCATTTTTTTGAAAAATAAAATATATTTTTACCTTTATAAGTATGTTACTATTTTTGATAATTTTTTTCGATACAATT
>NW_017698325.1:0-2739 GCF_001879085.1 Nicotiana attenuata | reverse complement strand
AGTCGAAATGCGTCAAAAGCCATGGGTGCACTGGTGTAACGTGGTTCGAGATATATTTTCACGACGTTGCAATTCTTATTAAAAAGACATAAAGTAAAAGCGGTTAAAATAAAAGGCACATAAGTTAGGATACGTTTTAAAATCAGATAAAAGCAGATACAACAGTTGAGCGACCGTGCTAGAACCACGGAATCCGGGAATGCCTAAAATACCTTCTCCCGGGTTAACAGAATTCCTTACACGGAGTTCTGGTTCGCGGACTGTTAACAGAGTCATAATTTCCTCGGATCGGGATTCAACCGGTGACTTGGGACACCATTAATCTCCCAAGTGGCGACTCTGAATATTAATAATGAATCCCGTTCCGACTGTCCTTTAATTGGAAAAACTCCTTTACACCCTCGTAGGTGTAGGAAAAAGGAGGTGTGACAGCTCTGGCGACTCTGCTGGGGATAAGAACCCAGAACTTTGGTTCAGGGTTCAGAATTCGAGCTTAGATATATTGTTGTATTTGGCTTTATCTGATTTTTCTACATGTTTTATGCTAAATGTGCAAAATGTTGCTTTTTACCGCTTTGATATTATCTGGATTGTATATAAACTGTGGCAAAACCCTTCTCTTCTCACCTTCGGGGATGTGCTCACTGGTGGAGACTCCCTATTCTGTTAGTGTCAATACCCTGAAATAAGAAAGAGGCCGGACAAGTTACTAAGCTGGATGGCCTTTTGGTTCCCGGTACGTAGCCCCCTCCTCGACTCGAGTTGTCCGCTCGGGTACACAGTCTAGAACACATACCCAGGTTTTGAACCTAGAAGAACTTGACTTCATGTCGGGTCCCTAGTAGGAACGCTTATCTGCATCACGTGCATTTTGACTTAGGGGACTCAACACAGGGGTTGGGTCCGTCTAGGACAGGTGTACCCGGAATAATGGACCATCCTGATGCATCCTACTTGTGCATTTATCTGTTTTGGACTCGCACGCTGACCGGCTTTGAATATCTGGAAAATTGAAAAAAAAAAACAAAAAGGGGAAAAGAGAAAATAGTAGTGTGGAGAGTTAATTACCTATATTAGAAAAAAAAACCAATGTCCAAGTAGTGCCAAAATGCTGCCGAATTTTGAGAAAATGAAAAAAAAAAGAAGAAAAGTTCTTTTTAAGTTTGCCAATGGAAAAGAAAAATAAAAAGAGTGTTATTTTCAAATTAGTTTATTTTATTTGCCACTGAAAAGAAAATATAAAAAAAAAGAATCTTGCTTTCAGAAATAGTGTATTTGCCAACAAAAACAAAAAAGAGTCTTGTTTTCAAAATAGTTAGATTTATTTGCCCGAACTACGCTGGTTTGATTCTCACCGGATGTGAGATACGTAGGCAACCCGCATCGGGTCCAACCTCCCCTTTTTCAAAAATAGCCAAAAAATGCCAAAATTTTTTAATTTCATCATGAATAAGTCGGGTGCCGCCATTCTAGTTTAAAATAAGCCGAATGTCCCCAAAAGGGCGCCGGGAGGCTATTTTTGCAAGAACAGCCACCCTGAGTCATTTTTTAACGGTTAGCAGGAACAGCCTTAAAATCTTCTTGATGAAGTGCCGAAAGGCCGTATCCGCAATACCGGCTGTTTGTTTAAATTGGAAATTTGAACAGAGATTGTGCCATTTTTCTCTTTTAGGTCAAAATAAGTGATTAAAATCACCTTAATAAATGTGCAGGATGAGCACGACTCAAAATGAGTTATTTTCAATCATGCATAAAATCCCTTTGGAGTTACGTCTGTGGTGGAACGATTTAGGCGGAGAAGGGCAAGATGCAGTCAAGCAATATTTGAAAGGGCTTACCGGTTTGCTCGATATTGTGCCTCGGGGGGATATTATTAGAGCACTAGTTACATGTTGGGACCCAGCACATAATGTGTTCCATTTTTCGGACTTTGAGCTTACCCCGACATCAGAGGAAATAGCTGGCTACATTGGAAAGGATGAGGTTCCGTTGAGGCACAAATACTTGGTTGCCCCCAGAGTTGTAGCCGTGCACAGATTTCTAGACTCTTTGAAGATAGTTAGAACCGTCCATAACACAGATCTGGCAAATGGCTTTTGTACTCTGAGCTTCATATATCATCGATATGGCCATATCGGGGGGTTCAACAACCCAGAAAGTAAGATATGTAGCAAAGGAAACTGCCAGAAGTGGGAGGAGCATCGACGTTTCGCCTTCATGGTAGCTTTCCTGGGGCTTTTAGTATTTCCAAGGAAGGATGGGAACATTGACATAAAAATAGCTGGGGTCATCAGCACGTTAATTACTCAAACCAAAAGTACACTTGCACCTATGATATTTGCCGACATCATCCGTGCTCTTACAGCCTGCAAGGCCGGGGAAGCTTTCTTCGAGGGGTGCAGTCTATTGTTACAAATATGGAAGATCGAGCATCTGTGTCATCGTCCTCAGTTTTTGAGCTACGGGTCTCCAGAAAAAACATGCATAGAAGAGTTTTACACAAGGATTAAAGGGGACGAATTGCCAGAAGGAGTCACGGGTTGGACAACATATTTTCAGTCTCTCACTGCAAGCCAAATAGAGTGGACACTGGGATGGTTACCCGTTGATGAAATCGTATACATGCCGGCAGCCCGACCACATTTCCTTCTGATGGGGCTTAGAAGCATTCAGCCTTACGCCCCGTATCGAGTGTTGAGGCAGCTGGGAAGATGCCAGATAGTACCCAAGGATGATGAT
>NW_017698324.1:0-2739 GCF_001879085.1 Nicotiana attenuata | reverse complement strand
AAATACCAAAAATCCCGAAATTAGCAAAACCCCGAGCCACGGGCCCACATCACGAAACTCAAAAATTTTTAACTACCAATAGGTTCCTTATCTCCCCACGAGTTCATACACACCAAAAACATCAAAATCCGTCCACAAATGACCCTTCAAATCCCAAATCAAAGGTCCAAAATTCCAAGCCCTAGTTCTTCCATTTTTAGCTTAAGTTTCCATGATTTTCTAGGTAGATTTCACAATAGAATCGAGTTTTAAGTCCAAAAATCTTACCTCAAGTCGTTTCCCCTTGAATCCCTCTTTCATCTCCTTCAAAAATCTCTCAAAATGATCAACTATGGGTGAAAATAGACCCAAAATCGCGGACAAGACGACCTAAAAACATTCTGCCCAGGCCTGACTTTCCTTCTTCGCGAATGCGGTCAAACCCTCGCGTTCGCGTAGCACAAACTTACGTTGACCGCTTTTTACTCTTCGCGAACGTGACACTCCCATCGTGAACGCGATGCTTCTTCCTCCTACACCTTCGCGAACGCGATATCCCATACGCGGACGCGATGAATAAAAGGCCTCGAACCCCCCAGACCCAAATTACTCTACGCGATCGCGAGGCCCATCTCGCGAACGCGATGACCAAGTTCCAATCCCTCCGTGAACGCGAAGACCCTCCCGCGAACGCGAAGGCTTAATTCTGGCCATCCTCAGATCCTTCTACGCGAACGCGAGTCTCCACTCGCGAACGCGAAGGGATAAATCCCTACAACAGCCGAGCAGATTTTTCTGCAATTCCTCCAACTCCAAAATGGTCCGATTGACCACCCGAAACTCACCCGAGGCCCCCGGTACCTCAACCAAAAGCACCAACACATCCTAAAACCTTATTCAAACTTGCTCCAATCATCAAAACACCTCAAACAACATCAAATTACCCAAAACACATCGGATTCAAGCCTAAGTTTCTAAAAATCTTCCGAAATACGCTTTCGATCAAAAACCCAACCAAACCACGTCCGAATGACCTGAAATTTTGCACACACATCCCAAATGACACAAGGAAGCTATTGCAACTCTCAGAATTTCATTCCGACCCCTGGATCAAAATCTCACCTACCAACCGGAAATCGCCAGAATATCAACTTCGCCAATTCAAGCCTAATTCTACTCCGGACCTCCAAAACCCATTCCGATCACACTCCTAAGTCATAAATCACCTCCCAAAGCTAACCGAACCATCGGAACTCACATCCGATCCCTCTAACACATAAGTCAATGTCCGGTTGACTTTTCCAACTCAAACCTTCTTAAAAGAGACTAAGTGTCTCAGACCTCTCCAAACCAACCCGAATTCGATCCAACCAACCCAATTACCTCTAAACACGGATGAACAAAACATAAAAAAGCAAAAATGGGGGAAATGGAGCGGTAACTCATGAGACGACCGGTCGGGTCATCACATCCTCCCCAACTTAAATAAACATTTTTCCTCGAACGAGTCAAGAAACATACCCGAAGCCTCAAACAGGTGAGGATATCTGCTCCGCATCTCCCGCTCGGTCTCCCAGGTAGCCTCCTCTACGGGCCGACTTCTCCACTGCACCTTCACCGAAGCTATATCTTTTGATCTCAACTTCTGAACCTGACGCTCCAGAATGGCTGCTGGCTCCACATCATAAGTCAAATCATCCTCCAACTGAACCGTGCTGAAATCCAGAACATGAGACGGATCTCCAATGTACTTTCGGAGCATAGAAACATGGAACACAGGGTGCACACTCGAAAAGCTGGGTGGCAAAGCAAGCTCATAAGCCACCTCTCCAATCCTCCGAAGTACCTCAAAAGGCCCAGTGAACTGCAGACTCAACTTCCCTTTTTTCCAAATCTCATAACACCTTTTGTGGGCGAGACCTTCAACAGAACCTTCTCACCGACCATGAAGGACACATCTCTAACCTTCCTGTTAGCATAACTCTTTTGCCTCGACTGCGCTGTACGAAGTCTCTCCTGAATCACCTTCACTTTATCTAAGGCATCCTGAACCAAATCTGTCCCCAAAATCCTAGCCTCACCGGGCTCAAATCAACCAACTGGAGATCTACACCGCCTCCCGTACAAAGGCTCATATGGAGCCATCTGGATACTCAATTGGTAGCTGTTGTTGTAAGCAAACTCTGCAAGCGGCAGAAACTGATCCCATGACCCTCCGAAATCAATAACACAAGCGCGTAGCATATCCTCCAATATCTGAATGGTGCGCTCGGACTGCCCGTCCGTCTGAGGGTGAAAAGCTGTGCTCAACTGTACCTGAGTACCCAACTCTCGCTGAACACACTTCCAGAACTGGGAAGTAAAATGAGTGCCCGGATCTAAAATGATGGAAACTGGGACACCATGCAACCGAACAATCTCCCGAATATATATCTCTGCCAGCCGCTCTGAAGAATAAGTAGTACAAATAGGAATGAGGTGCGCGAACTTGGTCAGCCTATCCACAATCACCCATATAGCATCGAACTTCTTCAAGGTACGAGGGAGTCCAACTACAAAATCCATAGTGATCCGCTCCACTTCCACTCAGGAATATCCATCTTCTGAAGCAAGCCACCCGGTCTCTGATGCTCATATTTCACATGCTGTCATTTGAGGCACCGAGCTACAAAACTCACAATATCTTTCTTCATTCTCCGCCACCAGTAATGCTGTCTAAGATCCTGATACATCTTCGCTGCTCCTGGATGAATAGAATAC
>NW_017698323.1:0-2740 GCF_001879085.1 Nicotiana attenuata | reverse complement strand
TGAGGAAAAGCTAAGGCAATGATTTCCCCTATTGATGGAATCCCTTCTGTTTATGCTCATACAAATTTACCCACACATCTCTATCAATCATGAACACTAATCTTACCGCAAATCTCTCCCGAGTAATCACAGTAATCTACTATTGCACTCTCCCGAGATACACTAACTTGCTTTATTTAATCACAATTCACTTTAGATTGCACCCAAAGCTTCGTTATTCCTAATCCCGCCTTTAAACCCGCAGTTATAGATTCCTCTAATAATCTATGAGTGGTGTTGTTCAACAATATCCTAAATATGCACTCTTTTCCAAGTTATGCACACTAAATAGGTACAGCTAATTGAGGATCCTGTCAATTAACTACAACGAACACGAAGTTGAACAAATAAAGATTAAAATTGCAATTTGTATTCACATAAACAAGAAGTTCATCACCCAATAGGTTCCATCAAAGCCTTAGACAAGGAATTTAGCTACTCATAGATATGGGAGAATAAACTACGCTTGAATTCATCATAAAAATCAAAAGAAAGGAAGAAAGATGTTTAGAGTACTTGCTCACAATTGTTTTCCTTGCTAAGAAACCTAAAAAATCAATACATGCCTCTCTTGGGCGAAGTCTAGCGTTTTAAATAGGGTTTAGGTCTAAAAATCCCGTGTTTTACACTTAAGTCCCCGAAGTTTACTGTGCCCACCGCGGTTCTACCGCGGTCGCGGTAGAACAGCGGTCAAACGCCCTCGCGGAATCTTCAACCTTCAGAGACTGCCTTCCACCGCGGTTTCACCGCGGTCGCGGTAGAACCGCGGTGGAACTTGTACCCGGGCATTTTGGCCTGTTTTGAATGGGTTACTTGGGAAATTCAACAATTAGCCTCTTTTCATCAATAGTTGACTCCAAAACCGCTCCTTAGCCTTCTTTACACCTATATCACCTGCAAATCATGTAAAGCACTAATAAGAGCATTTTGTTGTCATTTTCCACATTAAAAGTTCACAAGAAGGTGATTATTTGGTGCGTGATTATAGTCAAATCCACCTATTATCAACACCCCACACTTAAACCTTTGCTCGTCCTCGAGCAAACTAAACCACACTTCTAGGCCTAACTGCTCAATGCATTGCCCCAATTTATGTCACACCTGCTATTATCAAAGATTGACCTACGCGGTGCACAATCATATCTCAAATGCAGACTCTCATGCCAAGACACACTTGTGCTCATTCTAATTACTCTAACATAAATGAAGACTCACTTTTTCTTCCAGAGTCACATGCCCTCACATAAACAAAATTTGAGAGAAGTTCCACACACACATAAAATTCAACAACAAGGAACCATATATAGAAAGAATTCACTCACTCTCAGCAAAGAGCATTCACATGCCACACAGACACACCATAAGCTTGCCCCTAGTGTCATACTCCACTAATCGAGCCATTCAGTCAAAGATCAAGAGGTCTTTATAGGTTGTAATGTAGGCTAAGGGACGGGTAGGATATATTTGGATATAGTGACTAACCTCCCTAAGAACTTTTAATGCACACTTCCTTTTATTTTACTTCCATGATCAACCCACTTGTTTCTCCACATTTTGTTTCACTTGCGCCACCCCACTTCTCGTTTGGTACAACTGGCTACTTTTCTTTTTCTCTTTTTCTCTTTTTTTTTTTTCCAGATTTATTATACACTGCCAGTTCACCAATCCGACCTTCATTCTTGATTCCCCCCCCCCCCCCCTTTTTTTTTTCTTTCTCCCCACCCCACACTTTGACTTTTGTATATACTTTAGTGCTTCAAGTGCTTCTAGGAGGGAAGAGTTCAATTAGCGTATTTAAACACCACATTTTAGATCATTATAGGGTTATCAACGAAAAGGCTTCAGGCTCAAAAGGGGTTAACTATGGTAATATGCACAGGTGGATTTTCAAGTATAAAGGGTTAAACAAAGAAATGCCTCAATCATCTCTAAAACCAAACAACTTCTATTTCGCTTTGCAAACACACAGGGCAAGTTCTAGGTATCATATGCAAACATTAGATGCAAGTAACAGCTCACACACACTTAGCATGTAACTCATTCCGAATCAGTTCATCAACACAATCATACGAGTGTTCAAGCAAGTTAAGATGTGCAAAATTAAGGCATTTATTATGAGTCCACAAACAAGCTTAGATGTCACACACTCAGGTTCTTTTCTATACAAGTGTACACATTTGGGGTTACATTCTGACCTTCACCCATTTATTCTTAAACTTCAAAAAGAAAAATCTACCTAACCCGGTTCAAGAAAAACCCTTGGAAAAGAACCGTGGTCAAAAGAAAAACCAAGGGGGAGGTAATACACTACCTAAAAGAAGAAAACAAAATAAAATAAAAATCCTACATGGACTACTTCCCTCAAGAGTATTATCCACCTAGTCCGTCATCAGGAAAAGTCCTCTACCAGTCGAGTTTTTTTTTTTTTTTTTTTTTTTTTTTTATTTGACTTTGACCCTCAAGAAACCCGTCAAAAAGTGTCCGTCGTTGGGCCAAGTCAGCTAATCCTCATATAACAAACTCACACACATACAACATATTACTCTAATGATACCGCACAACAACATACATCTATATACATTACCATACACAGTCAGAGCAAGTCTCCCACCCCACACTTAAAACAATGGCATGTCCCCATGTCCTCAGAATACAGTAAAGAACAGAAGGGTGAGAAAACTTCCCTGAAACTCAATCTGAG
>NW_017698322.1:0-2740 GCF_001879085.1 Nicotiana attenuata | reverse complement strand
AATCCGAAAAATGGAACACATTATGTGCTGGGTCCCAACAGGTAACTAGCGCCCCTTATAATATCTCCCCGAGGCACAATATCGAGCAAACCGGTAAGCCCTTTCAAATGTTTCTTGACCGCTTGCCCTTCTTTGCCCAAATCGTTCCACCACAGACGCAACTCCAAAGGGATTTTATGCATGATTGAAAAGGGTTCATTTCGAGTCGTGCTCATCCTGCACATTTATTAAGGTGATTTAATAACTTGTTTGACCTAAAAAAGAAAAGCAAATAACACTATTTTGTTCAAATTTCCAATTTAAAACAAACGACCAGTTTTGCAGTTACGGCCTTTCAATACTTTGGGGAGAAGATTTTAAGGCTGTACCTGCTAACCATTGAAACTGACTCAGGGTGGCTGTTCTTGCAAAAACAGCCCTCCGGCGCCCTTTTGGGGACATTCGGCTTATTTCAAACAAGAATGGCATCACCCGACTTATTTTGTGACAAAATTAAAATTTTGGTATTTTTGGCTATTTAAAGGGGTGGTTGGACCCGATGAGGGTTGCCTACGTATCTCACATCCGGTGAGAATCAAACCTGTGTAGTTCGGGCAAATAAACCAGGGTGGCAAATACACTATTTCTGAAAGCAAGATTCTTTTTTATATTTTCTTTTCAGTGGTAAATAAAATAAACTAATTTTGAAAATAAAACCCTCTTTTTTTTTCCTTTTCTATTGGTAACAAAACCAACTAAAAAAAAAAAACTACTTTTCTTCTTTTCTTTCATTTTCTCAAAAATCCGGCAGCATTTCAGCACTATTTGGACATTGGTTTTTCTAAAATAGGTAACTAACTCTCTACACTGCTAATTTCTCTTTTTTCTCTCTTTTTTTTTCTTTATTTCAATATTTCCCATATACTCAAAGCCGGTCAACATGCGAGTCCAAAACAGATAAATGCACAAGTAGGATGCATCAGGAGGGTCCATTATTCCGGGTACACCTGTCCTAGACGGACCCAACCCCTGTGTTGAGTCCCCTAAGTCATATGCACGTGAAGCAAATAAGCGTTCCTTCTAGGGATCCGGCATGAAGTCAAGTTCTTCTAGGTTCAAAGCCTGGGTATGTGTTCTAGACTGTGTACCCGAGCGGACAACTCGAGTCGAGGAGGGGGCTACGTACCGGGAACCAAAGGGCCATCCGGCTTAGTAACTTGTCCGGCCTCTTTCTTATTTCAGGGTATTGACACTAACAGAATAGGGAGTCTCAACCAGTAAGCACATCCCCGGAGGTGAGAAGAGAAGGGTTTCGGCACAGTTTATATACAGTTCAGATAATATCAAAGCGGTAAAAAGGCAACATTCTGCACATTTAGCATGAAACATGTAGGAAAATCAGATATAACCAAATACAACATTATTCTAAGCTCGAATTCTGAACCCTGAACCAAAAGTTCTGGGTTCGGTCCCCAGCAGAGTCGCCAGAGCTGTCACACCTCCTTTTTATTTACTACACCCCACCAAAGACCTCTGACTACGCTCCTCAGCCTAGGACGCAAAGGGTGTATAGGAGTTTTTCCACTTAAAGGACAATCGGAACGGGATTTATTATTAAAATTCAAAGTCGCCACTTGGGAGATTAATGGTGTCCCAAGTCACCGGTTGAATCCCGAACCGAGGAAATTATGACTCTGTTAACAGTCAGCGAACCAGAAATCCGAGTAAGGAATTCTGTTAACCCGGGAGAAGGTGTTAGGCATTCCTGGGTTCCGTGGTTCTAGCACGGTCGCTCAACTGTCATATTTGGCTTATTTGTTTGATTTTAGTACATGTTTTAATCTATGTGCCTTTTAACTTTGAAACGCTTTTATTATTATTATTTAGGGAATTGCAACGTCGTGAAAATGTGTCTCAAACCACGTTGCACCAGTGCACCCGTGATTTTTGATACATTTCAACTTCGTTGAGATTTGGATTTTGGGTCACATAAATGTGCACCCGAGTTTAAGAAGGTAAATTATTAATAGCGCACCTAAAGTGACTAGCGCGTGATTATCTTTGGGGAGGGTCGTGAAATTCGCTAGACGGCCCGTCCCGAATTCTAAGTTCTTTAATGTAACCATTTATCGAGGGCCCCGCAATTTTGCATTGTATTTGGCGAGGCTCGTCTCGTTTATTATTTAAAGGCTAGTCCTGAAGTAAACTACGACTTTTCATTTATTTATCTCTAATAACACAAGAAAAGGTCCTAATTAGTCAATAGACACAAACGGACAAAATTCCCAACAGACACAGGCGTTGGGCCTGATATTAGCCCAGATCGGACAAGCATATCAGGCTGCGTTGGGATGATCAAAAATCGAATCCCTGGAGCTGGCAAGCCACTGATTTGCTCAAACCTTTGCCCACCGAAATTATTCCGAACTCTTATGAGTGCATTCAATGACTGACAATAAAGTAAGCAATGTATTCTTATTCAAGTTAACAGAGTATTGATTACAAGTTACGAGCCTAAATTCATACTTTGATCATATCTAATTATCAAACAACCAACAATGTATTCTTATTCAACTAATTACCTCACTACTGACCCAGAATTGCCAACGCTTGCTTTAAAACAGTGTACTCAGGGAAACACAGGTTTTGACATTGAAAATTAACCTGCTTATATTAACTATTGCATTACAAAGTGGTTATGGAAACAAGTTTAAACTATTTCTGACTTTCAAACTTTAAACAGAAAAATGCGAAACAAGTC
>NW_017698321.1:0-2740 GCF_001879085.1 Nicotiana attenuata | reverse complement strand
AGAAATACTTAGCACCCTGGAGTTGGTCAAACAAGTCGTCAATCCTTGGAAGTGGATACTTGTTCTTTATAGTAAACTTATTCAATTGTCGATAGTCGATACACATCCGTAACGATCCATCTTTCTTCCGCACGAACAGGACTGGCGCACCCCAAGGTGAAGTGCTAGGCCTAATGAAGCCGTTATCCAGTAAGTCCTTCAACTGCGCCTTCAACTCTTGCAACTCTGCCGGGGCCATTCTGTATGAAGGGATAGAGATCGGTTGAGTGTCAGGCAACACATCAATGATAAACTTAATCTCCCTCTCAGAAGGAAGGCCTGGGAGTTCATCTGGGAAAAAAAATGGAAATTCATTGACCACGGGGATTGATTGTAGAGTAGGCGGCTTCGCCTCCGCATCCCTAACGCGAACGAGATGATAAATGTAACCTTTTGAGATCATTTTCCTTGCCTTAAGATAGGAAATAAACCTACCTTTTGGTGTAACAATGTTCCCCTTCCATTCAATGACGGGTTCACCAGGAAATTGAAACCTAACAATCTTCGTACGAGAGTCAACATTTGCATAGCATGAGGCCAACCAGTCCATTCCCATTATCAGATCGAAATCAACCATTTCTAACTCAAATAAATTTGCCGAGGTTTGACGACTACAAATCATCACAGTGCAACCTCTATATACCCTTCTAGCAATCACAAAATCTCCTATCGGAGTAGATACCGCAAGGGGTTTACTTATCAATTCAGGTTCAACGCCAAACTTATTAGCCACAAAGGGTGTAACATATGATAATGTGGATCTCGGATCAATCAACGCATATACATCATAAGAAAACACAAACAATATACCTGTAACAACATCTGGAGATGACTCGAGATCCGTCGACCTACTAGAGCATAGGTTCGATTTTGAGCACCACTATGAACTCTGCACTTCACCTCTACCTCTACCTCGACCTGTCGACTACTGAAAACCCCATGCTGGAGGTCGAATTGATGAGGAAGAACCATACACAGATCCAGTCGGCTGAGCCATACCACAACCTCCTCTGTTAGGACAATCCCGCATCATATGGCCAGGTTGTCTGCAAGAATAACATGCATCAGAACCTCGACGGCACAGTCCAAAGTGGGCCTTACCGCACTGATCACAACGTGGTTTTGGGGGTCTTGTCTGATTAGTATCTCTGTGATATTGCGAGCCTGATGCCCGCGAACTCTGACCTGGACCTGAATAGGTAAATCGATCATATCGAGGCCTATGGAATTGTCGAGGAGCACTAGCTACAGATGGCGCCGAACTCCTCGAAGACTGGGGCCTGACATTGCCTCTAAAGTCATCAGAATACCCTGCAAATCCGCCCGCTTATGCCTCGGCCCCTATCCCGCTCCCTATCTGCCCTTTGCTGGCGCTTACGATCCTCTAGGGTCTGGGCATAAGCCTGAATACGGGAAATATCCATGCCCTCCACCAAGGACGCTGTCGTGCACTCATTTATCAGATGTGGTCCCAACCCGTTCACGAACAGATGCACCCTATCACTCATCTCTGCTACCATATGGGGAGCATACCTTGCTAAAGAATCAAACTGCATACTATACTCTCGCACACTCATATTACCTTGTCTAGGTTCAAGAACTTATCAGCTCTAGCTCGTCGTATCTCAACTGGCAAGTAGTGACGAAGAAAGGCCTCAGAAAATTCCTTCCACACAGCTGGAGGAGCGTTCGGACCCCTGGATCTCTCCCAACTATCATACCAGAGAACCGCTAAATCCCGTAGCCGATAAGAAGCCAACTCTACTGCCTCTGTATCACTAGTATGCATAACCCGCAGTGTACGATGAACCTGATCAATAAAAGTTTGCGGGTCCTCCTTCGGATCTGATCTGGTAAACACAGGAGGGTCTAAATTAATAAAATCACGAACTCCGTACTAACTGGTTTATCAGCAGCACCTGTATTCTGCCTCTGAGCCTGAGCAGCTACCAAGCTAGTCAATAACTGCAAAGCACTCCGCATATCCTGGTCTGTAGTGCCAGACGGAGGACCTGGAGGTGCTGGGTTCCTTTTAATATCCTCTGGAGGAGACGGAGTAGAGGTGGTATGAGACGGCATCTCACTCTGAGCCTCACTTTGGCCTGCTCTGGCTTGGGGCACCTGACTGGTACCCTCTCCCGCAGCTGTATCAAGTCGTCTACTAATTGTTTACTTCCTAATCGAAGGCATCGCTGAAAGAAAACAAGGTGAATATTAAAGATGAACACTTACGACTCAACTCTACGCACGATCTAGATTCAGGAAGAAGGTAACAACCCTAGATGTCATGTAGCCTCCTGATTATAAATGTGGCGCGCTACACATCCATAATCAAGATTCTACTAGACACGGCTCATAGACAATCCCTAGGACAGACTTGCTCTGATACCAAGTTTGTCACGACCCAAACTGGAGGGCCATGACTAGCACCCGGCCATACTTACCGAGTACCAACATACATTTTATCTAACCTTCTTTATTATCTTTTAGGGCTGACGAGATCAATATAAATGGTAGACATGGGTCATGGACAACCAACAATAAAATATGATGGCATGAACATACATAACATGGGATGACTAGACAATCAAGAAACTATATATAAGGTACGAGCTACCACACTACCATGAGAGACTATACAACAAAAACCAGCCGACAAGGCCTACCAAACTATACATGACGTCGACACCTGTCTATGAGC
>NW_017698320.1:0-2741 GCF_001879085.1 Nicotiana attenuata | reverse complement strand
GTGCAAGCGGAAGTGGTAAGCCTAATATGGATGAAATTATGAAGAAGTGGGAGAGTTTGAAGTGTGAATGGTACAATAACAAACCGATGGCTAATCTTATTCTTTTGTGGAATGAAATAAAGGCTGATTGGGAGAGAATCAGACCAAAGCTCTGTGCAAATGAATCATTCCAGAACAGGCTTAACCTGGAACGTAGTTGTGGAGATTATTCAACCTCGTTCGACAAGGTTGTGCAACAGTTTGATAGTTTTAAGTTTCCCAGCTTGACCGACTATTCCAAGTTGCAAAACAAGCTGAAGATTCTTCTTCCTCTTATGGACAAAGTAATCGTCGAACAAAGTCAGCTACGTGATGAATTCGACAAGTTGAAGATTGATCTTCTTGGATTGAGTGGTCTTTTGCCCGACTGCCCTATAGTTATCTCCGACAGTGATGATGATGAGATATTTAGAGAAATTGAGGAGTACTGTGACGACGACGACGACGATGATGATGATGATGACGACGATGATGACGATGATGAGGGTGATGATGATAATGGTGGTGATTGTTAGTGTTTTTTTTGTTAACTTCAGCCTATAGAGCTGAAGTTTTTTTAGCTTCATTTTGTATAACTTCAGCCGAGAGCGCTGAAGTTTTGAAATATGTGTGCTGTTCTCACCTCTTTTTATGTCAATATAATTGTGACCCTCTTTGTTCTTAGCTTTCTATTGCATTATACTTGTTATTTGTT
The DNA here is from genome assembly GCF_001879085.1 of Nicotiana attenuata. Taxonomy (NCBI): domain Eukaryota; kingdom Viridiplantae; phylum Streptophyta; class Magnoliopsida; order Solanales; family Solanaceae; genus Nicotiana; species Nicotiana attenuata. The sequence goes on along the minus strand of NW_017698320.1, from coordinate 2,008 downwards.
GGTATTTGATTTATACTTCTTAGTTGCTTAGAGATGCTACAACTTTTGTTTGTACATGCTTTTCTTTTTGTGTGTTGTATGCATATGTGTGTCTGTGTGAGTTTTTGTAGGTGTGTGTGTGTTTTTTGATTAAGAATATGTATTTAACATACTGTAACCTGAAGTTTTTTCTCGCAGAAGTCATTGCGTACGTTTTTAAAATGCAACCAAACCTGTAAGCCTGCGCAACAAAAATGAGTGATTTGTATTTTAGCAGTAATATAAAATTGTGCAAGAGCTTATTTTTTTTTATTCCTATGAAAAAAATCACATTTGAATTATGTCATATAATAAAGAAAGTCTAAATTCAGACCAAGGGTTATTGAAGCTTGGAGTATTTTTCAGTGTGTTTCTTGGAATATGGATGTGGTGCTGGAGAAGACAAGCAAGTTGTTCTGTTATGCCCCACTTGTTTACATCGACTGCATTTGGTAGACTTGAATGGTACTGATGATTCAGTCGCAGGTATATGCCTCTTATTTTGTCTTCTTCCTTGTAAAATCTCTACATCGGGAGGTTTTGTGATTTCAGATTGTACATTTTCTGGTATTTTCCATGATTGTTGATCTCCCACGGTATTCACATGCCCTTCATATGTTTTCAACCATGTTTCCCTTAAATACCAATTTGAGCAGTAATCAGATTTCTGCAAATATCTCTTATTAATAGCAGCAATTGCATGTGGACAGGGCAATTCATCAAGTTGGAATTCCAAGCAGTCACAAGTTCTCTTCTTTAAGTCCACAATGAATTCGATTCCTTCACTATTTATTCTAAACAACATTGAGTCAAGGTTGAACACCTAACAAGGAATAAAAAACTAAAACAAATTATATTAGTGTATTTTTCCTTCAAAACGAAAAAGTATGAATTTTTTTAAATGTAAGCAGTAAATCACTGCAACAGATCTAAAAAGCTGAAATTAACAAATGTACTCACAAACATTTTGCAAGCCAAGTCCATCTTCTTAGTCATCTCTTCTTCTGCCCATATTGATACTATGTGAAAAGTTTTATTTGCCTTTTTTCTCCGTTCATAAAACCACTCTCCCAGCTTTTCTTGGATGAAATCTAACATTCTTAAAATAGGCATTTCTCTCCCTTTTAGTAAAACGGAATTCATTGATTCTACCATGTTTGTTGTTAGCATATCATAACGTCGCCGTGGGAACCACGATCGAGCCCATCTCTCAGGAGGCTCTTCCATTATGTAATTGTATGTTTTCTTGTCAATACTTTTGAGTTGGGACATTAACTGATTAAAATCTTCACGTTTGTATGATCTTGCAGCACTTTGAAAAAGATTTATTACCATGGCCTTTGCATGTCTTTGCTTTAAATTTTTCTCAAAGTGATATAGGCAGATACCATGGTGAGCTTCAGGAAAACTCTTCTAATACCATTTGCGATCGATTGGTTTCTATCTGACAAGAAAACTAGTTCACGACGAACTTGAATTGCTTTTCTCATTTCCCCAAAGAACCAAATGTATGCCTCATTGTTTTCTGAATCTGCTACACCAAAACATAAAGGAAAGATTTGATTGTTTGCATCCTTTGATACAGCAACAAATAGAACACCACGATATTTTGACTTCAAAAACGTTGCATCTACTGCAATAACAGGTCTACAGTAGGACCAACCAGCTAGTGATGCCGCAGGAGCAAAGAACAAGTAAGCAAATCTGTACATTGAAACACAGAAAAACAAATTATAAGGTTTGAAGTTTTTCAAATAGTAACATTTGAAATTTCAGGCTGATTGTTAGTATTGTTTTCCTTACCTATTGTGCGCATCTCTTTTTATGCTTGTGTACGTTCCTGGGTTTTTGGCCACCATCATGTGTAGGTATGAAGGAAGAATCTGGTAGTTCTCTTCAGGTGTTCCCCTTATGCAAGCAACAACTTTTTGAATAGCACGCCATGCCTTGTGATAACCAATGTCAATTCCAAATTTCTTTTCATTTCATT
>NW_017698319.1:0-2742 GCF_001879085.1 Nicotiana attenuata | reverse complement strand
TTCCTTCCTTACTTTTTCGTTTTCTTTCCTTTCTCTTTCTTTTCTTGTCCTTTGTCTTTTCTTTCTTTTATTTTTCTTATTTTACTCGTCTTTGTTTTTTTTCGTCTTTTCTTTTTTTTTTCTTTTATTTTTTCTTCCTTTTTTTTTTCTTTCTTTTTCTTTTTCCACTATTTTCTCTTGTTTCTCCATCTTCTTTCCCTGCTCGGGCTTACGAGCTTGATTATTGATTCCGAAAGAGGGGTATGCAAGAAAGTAAGTAAGGCTCAAAGGGGTAACAAAGGATAAAGTGTTTAGATAGCAGAACAAAATGCCTTCGTCATTTCAATCTCAAAACATGCCAAATACAATCAGGTACATAAAGATAAAGAAATCATACATAATATCTCTTGACTGCATCAGAATTGATAGTCATTTCTACACATTTCCCTTCTATGTCCGTTAGATATAAAGCACCATTGGACAACACTCTGGTTACAACAAATGGCCCTTGCCAGTTTGGGGCGAACTTTCCCTTTGCCTCAGCCCAATGAGGTAGGATACGTCTCAGCACCAACTGCCCTACTTCAAACTTCCGCGGACGCACCTTCTTGTTATATGCTCTTGCCATTCTCTGTTGGTATAACTGACCGTGACACACTGCTTCCAATCTCTTCTCATCAATCAAACTTAGTTGTTCCAGGCGGGCTTTAACCCATTCATCATCATCAATCTCTGCCTCAGCGATGATCCGGAGGGACGGGATTTCAACTTCTGCGGGTATTACTGCTTCGGTTCCATACACCAATGAATAGGGAGTCGCTCCTACTGAAGTACGGACAGTAGTGCGATAGCCTAACAAGGCAAAAGGTAGTTTTTCATGCCATTGCCTTGACCCTTCGACCATTTTCCGAAGTATTTTCTTGATATTCTTGTTAGCTGCTTCGACTGCCCCAGTTGCCTTAGGGCGATATGGGGTAGAATTGCGGTGCACGATCTTAAACTGCTGACATGTCTCGGCCATCAAATGACTATTGAGATTGGCACCATTATCTGTGATAATTACCTTCGGGATCCCAAACCGGCATATGATATCTGAATGCACGAAATCGACAACTGCCTTCTTAGTCACAGATTTGAAGGTTTTTGTCTCCACCCATTTAGTGAAATAATCAATAGCTACCAAAATGAATCTATGCCCATTTGATGCTGCTGGCTCAATCGGTCCAATAACATCCATTCCCCAGGCAACGAACGGCCATGGTGCCGATATTGTATGCAATTCAGAGGGCGGAGAACGAATCAAATCCCCATGTATCTGACATTGATGACATTTGCGCACGAAACTGATGCAATCCCGTTCCATAGTAAGCCAATAATACCCTGCTCGGAGGATCTTCTTTGCCAATATATATCCACTCATATGAGGCCCACAAACTCTCGCATGTACCTCAGCCATGATAACTGTAGCCTGTTTGGCATCTATGCATCTCAATAACCCCAGATCTGGAGTTCTCTTGTACAACACTCCTCCACTGAAGAAAAATCTGCTTGCCAAGCGTCGAATTGCTCTCTTTTGATCCCCGGTAGCCTGTGTCGGGTATACTCCCATCCGGAGATGTTCTTTTATGTCACGGAACCATGGCTCACCATCAAATTCTTCCTCTACCACGTTACAATAGGCATGCTGATCTCGAACCTGAATATGCAACGGATCCACGTAAGCCTTGTCCGGATGATGCAACGTTGATGCCAAGGTGGCCAAAGCGTCGGCAACCTCATTGTGCATTCTTGGAATGTGTTTGAAATCTATTGATTGAAACCGTTGACGAAGTTCATGCAAACACTGCCGGTATGGTATGAGCTTCAAGTCCCGTGTCTCCCACTCTCCTTGAATCTGGTGTACAAGAAGATCCGAGTCACCCATGACCAAGATTTCCTGGACACCCATGTCTATAGCCAATCTCAGTCCCAGGATACAGGCTTCGTACTCAGCCATGTTATTGGTGCAATAGAAACGAAGTTGAGCAGTGACAGGGTAGTGCTGCCCTGTCTCAGAAATCAGTACTGCTCCTATTCCGACACCCTTGGCATTGGCAGCTCCATCAAAGAACAGTTTCCATCCAGGCTTCTCGACCTGTCCTAATTCTTCAACATGCATTACCTCCTCGTCCGGGAAGTATGTTTTCAAAGGCTCATATTCGTCATCAACGGGATTCTCAGCTAGATGATCAGCCAGTGCTTGTGCTTTCATGGCGGTCCGAGTCACGTAGACAATATCAAACTCCGTAAGCAGGATTTGCCATTTCGCCAGTCTCCCTATGGGCATGGGCTTTTGAAAAATATACTTCAATGGGTCCAACCGAGAGATGAGATAGGTAGTATATGCTGACAAGTAATGTTTCAACTTTTGCGCTACCCAGGTTAAAGCACAACACGTCCTCTCGAGTTGAGTGTATTTTACCTCATATGATGTGAACTTCTTGCTGAGGTAGTAAATCGCCTGCTCTTTCCTTCCTGTGATGTCATGCTGCCCCAGCACACAACCAAACGAATTGCCTAACACAGTCAGGTAAAGGATCAGGGGCCTTCCTGGCTCTGGCGGGACCAACACTGGTGGACTAGCCAAATACTTCTTGATCTTATCAAATGCCGCTTGACATTCGTCCGTCCATCTGACCGCAGCATCTTTCTTCAACAACTTGAAAATGGGTTCACAAGTAGTGGTGAGCTGGGCAATGAACCTGCTGATGTAATTCAACCTGC
>NW_017698318.1:0-2742 GCF_001879085.1 Nicotiana attenuata | reverse complement strand
GCTTCTTGCTTGGGTTGTATTTTGGTCCAGAAGCCTTCTTCCTCTTTTTGTTCTCTTCAACAATATTTGCTCCCATTATTGTTGAGTTTCCACGGCCTCTCTTTTCCGCAGCTTTGTTGTCCTCTTCGATTCTCAACCGAACAATGAGATCTTCAAGGGACATCTCCTTGCGTTTGTGTTTCAAGTAGTTTTTGAAGTCCTTCCACAAAGGAGGCAACTTCTCAATCATCGCTGCTACTTGAAATGCTTCATTGATAACAAGACCTTCAATGAAATTTCTATTAGTAAAAATACTAAGATTACTACTTTCAACATCAATATTAAATTGAGTTATACCTTCAGCAAGGAGATCGTGAATAATCACTTGCAATTCCTGGACTTGGGTAATAACAGACTTGCTATCTACCATTTTGTAGTCCAAAAACTTTGCAGCAACAAACTTTTTCAACCCGGCATCTTTGGTTTTGTATTTCTTTTCAAGCGCAGTCCACAGTTCCTTTGACGTTTCCACGCCACTGTAGACGTTATACAAACCATCCTCCAGCCCGCTTAGAATATAATTCTTGCACAAAAAATCTGAATGCTTCCATGCCTCAATTACGAGAAAGCGTTCAGTTTCTGGAGTTTCATCGGACAGCACAGGAACATCTTCCTTGATGAACTTCTGGAGACTTAGAGTAGTCAAATAGAAGAACATCTTTTGCTGCCAGCGCTTGAAATCAATCCCGGAAAATTTTCCGGGTTTTTCCGCCAGTGCCAATGCTGCCGGTGTCGTTCGGCTTGTTGAGGCATTGGCAGTCACCATTGGAACAGCTTGGTTCTCATTCTCATTAGTCATTTATGTAAAAGAATGACACAAACGTTAAAATCACGTAGATTTTAATAGAGTACAAAACCACAAAGGTTTTACTCTTCCAGAAACAGTAAGCACAAATACAGAAAATATATTAAATTCCTTAAGCTTGTTAGTAGACTGTATTTATAAAATAATTCTGGAAATATAAATGAATATAAACAGAAATGAACATAAACAGAAATGACATAAACAGAAATGACATAAAACCAATTCGAGCCCACTGAATTCACAGTGTTTCCTTAAGGAATTTAATCCTCTCCTAGTACCCAAGGTTAAAGATTATTGACAAAAGTGTCGTAGAGATATGGCAATGGCTGTGGCAGAACCCATCCTTCTTTCTTTCTTTCTTCAGCCCATTTCTCATCATCTGGGGTAGGGTGGAAGCCTACTCCGAAGAACTTTTCAGTTGCGGGTAGAGTTACTGGCTCAGATATTCCTTGTAAGGCTTTTCCCAACCCTTTTCCTGGCCTGAAACCATGTCTAATCATTTCTCTGGCCACCATGATTGAAGCGTTAGACAGGAAAGGCTGAGGACAAGGATTTCCTTCCTCGTGCTGATCTGCTACCACAATCTCAAAGGCTTGGTAAACAATATGCTCACTTCCTTCCCTTTCCTCCAGACATGGGATAGATGGATCACGATAGATAGATTGCTCGTCTTCTCCGTGGACCACGATTTCCTGACCTTCATACTCGAATTTTACCATTTGGTGGAGAGTGGAGGGCACAGCTCCTGCAGCATGGATCCAAGGCCTCCCCAGAAGGAAGTTGTAAGATGTATCCATGTCCAACACCTGGAAGGTCACCTCGAAGTCTACCGGTCCTATGGTCAATATCATGTCGATTTCACCGATGGTATCCCTCTTAATACCATCAAAAGCCCTTACACAAACATTATTCGGGCGAATCTTTTCTGTCCCGATCTCCATCCTCTGCAATGTGGAGAGTGGGCAGATGTCAACCCCCGATCCTCCATCCACCATGACTCGTTTGACATAGTAACCCTCACACTTGACGGTCAGATGCAAGGCTTTGTTGTGGGCTGCGCCTTCAGGAGGCAAGTCATTCTTACTAAAAGAGAGTTGGTTGATGGCAAAAAACCTTTCCGTCATCCTTTCGAGCTGCTCGACTGAAGTTTCAATTGGCACGTATGCCTCATTCAAAGTTTTCATCAAGATCTTCTGATGTTCGGAAGATTTTGTCACCAATGAGAGCAGGGACACCTGTTCAGGGTACTTTCTTAATTGATCCACTGTCTCATAATCAGGCATCTTCATTTTCTGGAAGAAGGCTTCTGCTTCTTCAGCACTCACTGGCCTCTTGGACGGAAAACGCTTCCGAGCGGCATTGTTCACTTCCTGCACATTCGAATATTTCTCAACAGCATTCTTCCCTGGAAGTTCCCCCGAAATTTCTTTGCCCTTGTATGTGACCACTGTTTGCTGGTAGTTCCATGGCACCGCAGAGGGGTCTGTCATTGGCTTCTGTGGTACGCGTCCAATAACCACTGGCTCACTCAGCCGAGGCGGTTTAATTGTCCCCCGTACCACATAGGCTCCTTTTGGTACATATATTGGTGTTTCCCCTTTTGTCTCGGCTCTCCTCGGAACAGTGACAACCAACGGTTATTCTTGGCGTCCCCGCGGAACATAGAGAATTCCATTCTTAAGAGAGTCCATTTCTACTTTTGTCTCAGGTTTCTTTTCAAGTTCAGTTTTGACAGTTTTATTCTCCTTCTCCCCTTTTCCTTGCTTCGGGAGTAACTTGGGCTTCTTTTCTGCATCGGCAATAGCAACTATGGCTTTCAAAGCCGGATCAAACTCCCTGTCTTCACAAATCATACCGATTACCGGCCCATTGTTGTGAGCGGGCAACGAGTTATTAGT
>NW_017698317.1:0-2742 GCF_001879085.1 Nicotiana attenuata | reverse complement strand
GTGAGTATTGTGACACCAGTCTTGGGTAGAGGCTTATGTTGAATTTTTTCGCATTTCTATTCAGTTTTCTATAATATAAGACTTCCACTTATTATTTAATTTCGATGTTTTTATATTATTTCTGATAATTGTTAAAAAGGGATTATGTTATTAATGAAAAAGTAATTAAATTTGGCTTGCCTAGCTCTCATTAGTAGGCGCCATCACGACTCCCGAGGGTGGGAAATCCGGATCGTGACAGGCTCGAACCATAGATGCATCTATTACCCCGCTCGCGAATCGATCATACGACGCGGTCAACATAATTAAACACAGCAACAGGTAGACACCATTATATACTCTAGAACAGTTATTCACAGGTATGTTCAATTTCTCTTTAAAAGGCCAAGAAAATAAGGTCCCTACCACTAGTCTCAATTAATTTAATCAACATGGATTATACGAATCCGAATCTAAGCATCAAGTTACAAGTAAATCACATAGAGCATGCTTATGGGTCCTAGACTATCCGGACTTAGCCTAATAGAAGCTACACATGGACTCTCGTCACCTAGTGCGTACGTAGCCCCCGCATATAATGGCAATTAATTCAATTATTATACCTATGGGGACAATCCCCTCTTACAAGGTTAGAAAGGAGACTCACCTCGCTCCAAGTGCACCTTCAATGCCAAGAACAAGTCCAAGCCCTCAATTCGGAGCCGAACGATCCCAAACTAGTTAAACGAAGTAAGAACTAGTTAATATAGACTCATAAGATCGAATTCTAGCTATTTAAGCGATTTCCCACCCATTAACACAAGTTTCCTAAAATCCGACCCCGGGCCCACGTGCCCGGATTCCGAAATTTTTCGAAGGAAGTTGTTCCCTACATCCTAAGGATCACTAATATAGGATTTCTAATCAATTCCATAACAAACCTCGGGGTTTAATCTAAGTTTTATTAAAACCCTAGGTTTAACTCTAACCCTTTGATTTGTCCTAAGTTCTAGTGTTTAATCTACCTAAAATACAAGTATTAAACTAAGGATGGGTGGGATAAACTTACCTCTTGATGCTAAGTGAAGTCCTTCTCTCAAAAGCTCCCAAATCGCCCAAAGGAAGAGTGAAAATGTCATATAAATGACTTAGAGCCCGTCTTTAATGAACCTCACTGGTTCAGTGATTTCCGCACCTGCGGTCAGGGGACCGCATCTGCGAGATTGCGACCGCATCTGCGAAAAGGGGAGGGAAGGCTGGGACCACATCTGCGGTCTCCGGGCCACATCTGCAGCGCCGCTTCTGCGGCTTGGGGGCCGCATCTGCGAAAATGGCCTGGTCGCCCTGTGCCGCTTCTGCGATGGTAGGGCCGCATCTGCGGTCCAAGAACCGCAGATGCGGTTATGGCAGAAGCAGCTGTTCTTCAGCCCTCTCTCAAAATTTCCACTTCACTTGAGCCTCGTCCAATTGATGCTCGAGGCTCCCGGGCCCCGCCCGAACATACTGACAAGTTTGAAATCACGAGGCGGACCTACTCGAACCTTCGGAACACCCGAAACAACGCTAAATCTAGAATTCACCCCCTAAAACCAAATGAATCAAACTTATGAACTTCAAGTTCTTAATTTTCTTCCAACGGGCCAAAACGGCCTAAAACTACTCGGATTGACACCAAATTTTGCAGACAAGTCTTAAATGATATTTCGGACCTGTACCGGGCCTCGCAACCTAAATACGAGCCCGATACCTAGGAAACCAATAGTTAATTAGTTTCTTTAAATCCTTAAAACTTTAGATTAACAATTTCTAATAAAAATTCATTACTCGGGCTAGGGACCTCGGAATTCGATTCCGGGCATACGCCCAGATCCCATGTTTTCCTACGGACCCTCCGGGACCGTCAAATCACGAATCCGGGTCCGTTTGCTCAAAATGTTGACCAAAGTCAAACTTAGCCTTTTAAGGAATCCTAAGGAATCAAATGAGCATATTTCACCCAAAACTCTTCCAAACTCCGAACCGTCCCCGCAAGGCGTAAATTTGCTAAAGCAAGCACGGGAAGTTTTATTTAAGGGAACGGGGTTCAAAAAGGAAAAACGATCAGGCGGGTCGTTACATTCTCCACCTCTTAAACAAACCTTCATCCTCGAACGGACATGGAAAAGTACCTGGGCTGCTGAGTAAATGGGGATATCTGCTCCGCATGTCCTCCTCGGACTCCCAGGTCGCCTCCTCAACTGGTTGGCCCCTCCACTGGACCTTTACTGCAGAAATCCTCTTGGACCTGAACTGGTGATCCTGCCTATCAATAATGGCAACTGGTGCTCTCATAACCCAAGCTCTCATCCAGCTGAATAGTACTGAAGTCTAACACATGGGAAAAGTCGGCATAATACTTCCGAAGCATCGACACATGAAAAACCGGATGAACTCCCGACAAGCTGGGGGGTAATGCAAGCTCATAGGCAACCTCCCCAACTCTCCTCAACACCTCAAAGGGGCCAATAAACCATGGACTCAACTTGCCTTTCTTCCCGAACCTCATAATGCCCTTCATGGGCAAGACTTTCAAGAGAACCTTCTCGCCAACCATAAATGATACATCATGCGCCTTCTGATCCGCGTAACTCTTCTGTCTGGACTGAGCTGTGCGAAGCCTCTCCTGAATCAACTTCACCTTATCCAAGGAATCCTGTACCAAGTCTGTACCGTACAACTTGGCCTCACCGGGCTCGAACCATCCGATGGAGACGACAACTATGA
>NW_017698316.1:0-2742 GCF_001879085.1 Nicotiana attenuata | reverse complement strand
AGCCGCAGGCAGAAGCCAACAGCGCCGCGCGCGCAGACCGTGATGCCAAAGACACTGCTGCTGAAAACGGACCTGCTGCTGCCTTATAGAAGACTAAGTCATTTTCATTGTAAATATAGAGTAGTTTTATTTCATGCACTTCCATTATGTTTCTCTAGCTTAATTAGGTCTACTCCTGTAAGTTTGGATTATTTTTTTTAAGTACTATTAGGGGGGATCAAGCAATCAAAACTTTCTAGCAAGCAAGCAATTCTCTGTACTGGTGTCTCTCCCCCTCGACACCGCGTTGCTTTTCTGTAATAGCTTTCATTAATGCAGTCAAGCTTTCTTTCATTCTGAATTCTCATTTCTGTTCTCTCAATTGCTCTTGACATTGGTTTTCCCGTACGGCACTGACAATCTCGTCTAGCGTATGGAGGGGACCTCAGTTGGCGGACAGCAACTGAACTGACATCAGTTGCCTAGCCGTACGTTGCCCTTCCAAGGAATCTCAGGAAGGCGCCGCGTATCAGTTGGTATCAGAGCTCAGGCTCGACATCGGACGAGGGAACGTATTGACATACCACCATTTCTGACCATGGTGAATCATGGGGACCGCATTGCGGCCCTCGAAGGGACGGTTGAGGTATGGCGGCCTATCATGGATACGGTGCCTGAACTAAGAACCAGCCTACTGCAAAGGTTGGACGACCTGGACCGCAGAGTGCTTCGGGTCGAAGTTGACGTTGAAAACATCAGTCGCGACTCCGAGGGAGACCGGCAGACGGCAGCCACAGAGGCAGCCGAAATCTTTGACAAATTCGAGGGGCTCCAGCAGGAGCGCACCGAGGATTTAGCCCACAGGGCACAAGAGGCAGAAAAGGTGACTGCCATGCAACAAACCATTGACAAATTGACAGACCAACTCAATGTTGTCAACTCTGCTTTTCAGGGCCTACTCCGAGGAGGTGGAAACCAAATCGGAGGTGCTGTGAACTTCGCTCCCGTGACAAAGAAGCTGAAAATTCCTGAGCCAAAGCCATACAGTGGAGCTAGGAATGCCAAGGAAGTGGAAAACTTCATCTTTGACGTCGAACAGTATTTCGATGCTGTTGGGGATCTGGAGGAAGCTAAGAAGGTAGCAACTGTTGTCATGTATCTTCAGGGTGATGCTAAACTCTGGTGGCGTGTGAAGTACGAAGCCATCAAGGCCGGTGAAGATACTCTCGACACATGGGCCGAACTGAAGGCAGCTATACGCCTGCAGTTCTTCCCCGAGAATGTTGAATATAATTCAAGGAGAAAACTACGGGAGCTCCGCCAAACAAAATCAGTGCGGGACTACGTGCGGGAATTCTCCGCACTCATGCTCAGCATACGCGACATGGGGGATAAGGACAAACTCTTCACCTTCATAAAAGGGTTGAAACCTTATGCCCGCGTGGAGCTACAGAGACAAAGGGTAGATTCCCTTCCCAAGGCAATCCAAGCAGCTGAATGCCTTGGGGACTATCAAATGGAAGCTCGAAGGGACAGGCCGCAGCCGCCTGCCCGAGCAGGGTTCAAAGGGGGCCAGCCCAGCAGTGGTGGTCCTAGCAAAAATGGGGGAGATCGGAACTCAAACAAAACTAGAGCTCCTTCCTCCGGCAGCAACAGTGCTACGCCAAACAACAATGACCGGGCGAGAAAGCCCCTTTCAGGATGCCGTCATTGCGGCGGTCCACATTGGAACAATGAGTGCCCACATGCACTGATGAATGCCCATCAGGCTATGGATGATGGGACTGATGACGACTCAGACGATGCGGAACAGACTGAACCAGTAGGTGCCTTCAATGCAATTGTGGGTTCCATTTCTGAGGCACTAGCGGAGACCAGTGCTGGTATTCGTAAGAAGAAGGACTCATGTCCCGTCTCTAGGAAAGGGAAAAAGAAGGCGAATGAGGAGACTCCTCTTAAACAAGAGAGGACCTTAATGTTCGTCGAGATGAGGGTGAATGACAAGCCCATTCGGGCTATGATAGACACGGGTGCTACCCATAACTACTTAGCCTCGACTCAGGTGGAGCGCCTTGGGCTAGTTGTAGGGAAAGGTAAAGGTAGCGTCAAGGCTATCAACTCACCTCCCCAGCCAGTGGGTGGAATAGCTAAAGAAGTACCGGTGAAGCTTGGGCCTTACGAAGGAAAATTCAACCTGCGAGTGGTGATCATAGATGACTTCGAGTTGATTGTTGGGCTGGAATTCCTAAGGCAAACCAACACCATGCCTGTACCATTTGCAGACATGCTACTGATGATGGGTACCAATAGGGCCAAGCCCTGCATTATCCCGTGCCTGCCCATGAATATGGCCGTTGAGAACATCTCGGCCTTGCAGCTGAAGAAGGGGGTCAAAAGGAATGAACCTACGTTCCTGGCAACCCTCTGCATTGAAGATATAGAACGCTCCTCGGGTCCCATTCCTGAACCCGTGAAGGAGTTACTACTGGAGTTTGAAGATATCATGCCACAAGACATGCCAAAGCGGCTCCCGCCTAGGTGCACTGTGGACCATGAAATTGAGTTGGTGCCGGGCGCGAAGCCACCTGCCCGGGTGCCTTACAGAATGTCACAACCCGAACTCACCGAGCTTCGGAGACAATTGACGGAAATGCTTGATACAGGGATCATTGTACCCTCCAAGTCCCCATATGGGTCCCCTGTTCTATTCCAAAAGAAACATGATGGCAGCCTGCGACTCTGTGTGGATTATCGAGCTCTAAA
>NW_017698315.1:0-2742 GCF_001879085.1 Nicotiana attenuata | reverse complement strand
ACATCATTTCATAGCCCGCGAATCCTTTACTTTTGCGCTTCATGGCCCAGGACATCATGGTCTGAGGACGTCATCCTAACCGTCCAAAGACAGCATTCATGGTTCAATGGGAATTTGCATCATGTTTAAGTTTATGCACGATATACGCCCGTATTGCTCACTTGCAGGTACACCGGCCAGCAACGGCCGCCTCAGAAGGAGCGATCCCGCTCCGGTTCCCGCAGCCGATCAAACTCCAAATACCTCTTGCCACTTAAACATCGTGTCTGTCTCTTTCGAATCTCCATCGGCATGTTCCGTCAATGGTTCCTGAACTACATACGGCCTGATTCCTGTAAAACCAGGGATATGTAGGCAGCTCTGAAACCAGAGCTCGGTCAAATTCTTTTCAAATCGCCGCTTCAGGTCAAAATTGGCCATCATATCTTTACCCGACAACTCTTCCATTCTTCCCGGGTAAAGAGGGCAGCTGTTGATACCCAATTTTTTTCCCAGGTAATTTTATAACTCAAAAATACTTACCAAAATAGCATATATGTGCATATATAAGCACACCCAAGAGTTCTGGCATTTTTAATGATTTTTAAACCAATTCATTGCCTATTTTAATACAACAAAATCCAATAATTATTTCCAAAATTATCATTTTGGCGAATAATTCATTTTTATTCTCACATTTGCACCAAAATATAATTAAGGTAATTTTCGCATATTTTTACAAATTTATTTGGTATTTTCAAAGCTAAATTGCATATAATTGCAATTATAGCCTGTTTGTGATTAATAGCATTTTATAATTACAAAATTAGTTCCACTATTTTTAAGTTAATATTTATGTAACATTTGTTTACTCGGTATTTTTAATTTATTTTTAAAAAACCATCATCGCTATATTTTATAAAATAAAACGGGGGAAAAGTGGTTATTTAAAATATGGCCTCAATTTCATTTCAATTACAGCCCAATTTGCACCCCAATCCAACCCAATCCCAACCCCCAAATCAATTTAAATCCGATTACTTGATCCAATCGCCCAAACCCGCCCGTTTTCTTTTTAAAATCTGAGCCATTGATCATTTTGATCAACGGCCCAGATATCTTCTTTCCTTTTTTATTCAAAACGACCCCTAAACCCTTTCAGAAGCGCCGCCTCTAACTCCTCTCTTCTCTCAAACGCTCTCGAGCTCTCTCGAAACCCTAATCGCTCTCTACCACCTCCAACCTTAAATCCACCGGAATCTATGGTTGTTCTAACCATGGACGACCTATTCTCACCCCCTACTGCTCTCACGTGCTTGATACCTGAAGGTTCGAGGCCAGATCTCGAAGGTCCTCGCTCAGACCTTCATCGATTCAAAAATCCCGGCCATCTCTGGCTTTGCTCCGGTGGCTCTTGGTCTTTTGAGCCTGATTGTGATATTCTCTAGCTTAGATCGTGACTTTTCCAGGCTTTCTCGCTTCTAGGGTTCTTCTGGAACCCTAGCCTTTCGAGGTTCTCCTGATTCCTCTAGATCTGTTCTAGATCTATGTTTATTTTAAGGTTTTCAAACGATTTCTCAAAGTTTCTTTCAAAAGTTTGCTTGCAAACCTTTCATCTTCTCCGATTTAGGGTTTCTCTAATTTTACATGCTCTACTGTGATTCTTATGTGTTTTCTTCTGCTGTGTTTTCTTCTATCTTGCTCTTATGACTTCCCCTACTGTATTTTGCACGATTTTTCTTTTATTATGTTTTCATGAAGTTTTCTGGGAAATACATGTTTAAGGTCTCAGTCCCTTTGAGTTTTCTGAACTTATTTCGTTAGTATTCTTTTGCCTGACTTGCTTGTTTTCGTCTCTAGACTCGATTAATGGTAAAAACCCTAGAATTTGGGGGTTTCTTTCGAGTTTGAGGCCACTTGTTACGTGCTTTGTGTGCTTCTCATCTCTAAACTTGCTTGGTTTCAAAACCCTAATCTCTGAGTTCCTGAAGTTGTTTCGTCTTTGTTTCAACTTTGTTTCTCCATGTGGTTCTGACTTTTTGCTAAAATCTATGAGACCCTGTTTACTTGACTCTTTAGCATGCTTCTGATTAGCCTATATGACTATCATGTTTCGCTAGCATTATTGTTTCTCTTTGTCATGATTTAACCTCACACGCCCGATGTTGTGCATTCTTTATATACACTGGTTGTCCCTCTAGAATTTTGGGACTGATTTCAGACTTCCTTGTATAAGCATGATTGATTCTTTCCTTGTTTTATTTGAAAACTCTCTTTAACCTTTCGATTCCCTTATTTCTGACTTGGTTCATTAGTGATTTTGAATCCCTGATTCCCTGATTTACTATGTACTAATGATTTACTTTGTTTTTGCCTTATTTACTTAACCGTGTGTTTCAAATTTTCTTTCCTTAATTAAAACCCCTATGTATTTACCCCTTATTTGTATGCTATGCACAATATGTTTACTTGATCTCCTTCCTTAAATAATTTCTGCCCTTTACCGTTCAAATTTGAACTCCTCAATCAAAGGATTTTCTGCTACTGATTGATTCTAATTGATACATGATTATTTTCTTACCTTTGTTCCCTGCCTGATTTCAAACTATAAATACCTGCTCCTTTCTTAACACACACACGACCAACACTCGAGTCTTTTTTCTGAACTCAGACTCACACTCATAAGTATACTCTTGCTATTTGTATTGTGGCCTGTTACAAGATTTCTGCTCTCTTTGCTTTCCGAAACTGGTATGTCCTAGT
>NW_017698314.1:0-2743 GCF_001879085.1 Nicotiana attenuata | reverse complement strand
TGGCACATATGCCTCATTCAAAGTTTTCATTAGATCTCTGATGTTCGGAGGATTTTGTCACCAATGATAGCAGAGACACCTGTTCCGGATATTTCCTCAATTGATCCACTGTTTCATAATCAAGCATCCTCATTTTCTGAAAGAAGGCTTCTGCTTCCTCAGCCCTCACTGGCTTCTTGGGTGGAAAGCGCTTTCGAGCGGCATGGTTTACCTCCTGTATATTTGAATATTTCTCAACAGAGGTTTTCCCTGGAAGTTCCCCTGAAATTTCTTTGCCCTTGTATGTAACCACTGTTCGCTGATAGTTCCACGACACTGCAGAAGGATCTGTCATTGGCTTCTGTGGTACGCGTCCAATAACCACTGGCTCATTCAGCCGAGATGGATTAATTGTCCCCCGGACCACATAAGCTCCTTTTGGTACATATATTGGTGTTTCCCTTTTTTACTTCTGCTTTCCTTGGAACACTGAGAACCAATGGTTTTTCTTGGCGTCCTCGCGGAACATAGAGAATTCCGTTCTTAGGAGAGTCTGTTTCCACTTTTGTCTCAGGTTTCTTCTCAGGCTCAGTTTTGACAGTTTTATTCTTCTTTTCCTCTTTTCCTTGCTTAGAGGATACCTTGGGCTTCTTTTCTGCATCGGCAATAGCAATTATGGCTTTCAAAGCCGGATCAAACTCCCTGTCTTCACAAATCATACCAATTACCGGCCCATTGTGATGAGCGGGCAGCGGGTTATTAGTCACATTCGGGGTTTCTTCATCCCTCAACACTATTTTCCCTTGTTCAATCAAATCTTCCACAGCTTTCTTCAATGTCCAGCAGTTGTCAGTACTATGCCCTTCAGCTCCTGAATGGTAGGCACAATGGACCCCTCGTTGATAAGCTGGAGATTCTGGGGTGTGATGCACCTATACAGTTAAACGGATGTCTACATGTTTGCACTGGTTGCATGCGTCATCCCGGCTTTTCTTTTTCTATTTTCTCTTCTTTTGATTTCTACTCTCTGTTTTTCTTGCTTTTCTTTCTCTTCTCCCTGTCCCCTTTCCCCCCCCCCCCTTTTTTTTTTGTTTTCTGCTTTTCCTTTTTCTTTTGCCATGGTTTTTCTCTCGATTCCTTATTTTCTCTTTTTGCATTTCTTTTCCCCTCTTGTTTTTCTGCTCTTTCTACTCTCTTTTTAGGGCTACGGTCGAATCCTATGGAGATTGCCTACGTATCATGACCCCGCATGAATCAGACCAAGCGTAGTTCTTGCCAAATAAAATGTAAAAATAGAAACAAAAATGGTTATGGGATTTTCAATTGTATTGATAGGAAATAATTTGATTACAAAGACTCAAAACTTACGAATTAAACAACATAGCAGACTCTGATAAAAGAAAAAACTACAGACTCCAACGTCCACTATTCTATTTCAAAGAAAATACAGACTCCACAACTGACTGACTTTTGGCGAAAAGAAAATACAGACTCAAATACTGACATACTATATAAGGAAATATGACACTCATGAATACATGCCGCGGGCCTCTATGCAAGTTCCCCTTGAAGTCTGTCCAGGTCACTCATTATCTGCTTCACAAATATCATCACTGATGCGAAGAAGGTGGTACGGGTCATGTTCTCGCACATTTGGCATTTCCTGGTGATAGAATGGGCAACGGTTAAGATTCTCTCCCTGATTCTGCCTTTTTCTTGAAGCAATCGCCCTATCTGTTGGGTCCTAGTCTCCAAAGTTTGCTCAGCCGCCTGGCTTTGTTCCCGGAGTTGTTGCAAGTCCATTTCTAATTGTGCCAATGCCATGTAACAATGTTCTCTTTCAACTTTGAACTCTTTTGCCTGTTTGATCATTCTGTTCTCTGTGGCAATGACCTTTTTCTTTAATCCTGTGACCTCATTGTCATATTCTTCTTTTAACTGTTTAACCATGCGGGCCCGTTCTTCCGCATTTTTTGCCAATTGTTTGCGAACCCCAGCTAATTCCTTTTCCTCTTTGTTGAGGTCGAAACTGTAGTCATTCACTTTTTGCCTTAGATTTTCTATAAGCTTTGCATCTTTGGCACTTCTGACAGGGTTGTCGGCCTCTAACTTCATCTTTTGGATTTGGGCTCGTAAGGCTTCATTCTCTTTAGCCAATTGTTTTCTCTCACCTTCGTCAGCCGCGGGTTGCAAGCTATTTTCAAATCGGAGGTCTTGGACCTGCTTTTCCAATGCTCCTATGCGGGCCCTGTACTCATTTTCTTTAGCTAGCCAAGCCCATTGTTCCTGTGATGATTCAGCAAACTCCTGGATGTAGGGTTTTTTAGCTGGCCTTTCGTGCTCATGTTCTCTTCTATACCAAGCAAGGTATCCTGGCGACACTTCGCCTTTGGTCCGATCCTGTACGCAAGTATCCTTTTTTAAGTACTGACATTCATTCCAAATCTGGCGGACTCTTGCTTCTGGGAATTGTCCGTCAGGGCTAATTCCAATTACTTGAGCACTAAGATCCTCATCTTGTGGCACTATTTGGCATCTCCCAAGCTGTCTCAAAACCCGATATGGAGCGTATGGCTGGATGCTTCTAAGTCCCATCAAGAGAAACTGTGACCTAGCCGCTGACATACACATGATTTCATCAATAGGTAACCATCTAAACGTCCACTGTATCTGACTGGCGGTGAGAGTCCGGAGATATGATGTCCAAGCAGTTACTCCTTCAGGTAAGCTGACCCCGTTGATCCTTGTGTAGAACTCCTCGATG
>NW_017698313.1:0-2743 GCF_001879085.1 Nicotiana attenuata | reverse complement strand
TGTGACGTGTGAGGTGTACACTGATCACAAGAGTCTGCAGTACTTGTTCAAGCAGAAGGAGTTGAACTTGAGGCAGAGGAGGTGGTTGGAGCTATTGAAGAATTATGATGTTACTATTTTGTATCACCCGGGGAGAGCCAATGTGGTGGCCGATGCATTGAGTAGGAAGTCTGCCAGCATGGGTAGTCTTGCTTATATTCCGGTCAGCCAGAGACCACTTGCTTTGGATATTCAAGCCTTGGCCAATCGGTTTGTGAGGTTGGACATTTCTGAGCCTAGCAGAGTGTTAGCTTGCACGGTCGCTCGTTCTTCATTATTGGAGCGTATCCGTGATCGGCAGTTTGATGATCCCCATTTGTGTGTCCTGAGAGACACGGTCCAGCGTGGAGGTGCCACGAAGGTGACCTTAGATGATGATGGTGTTTTGAGATTGCAGGGGCGAGTTTGTGTGCCCAATGTCGATGGGATTCGGGAGATGATCTTAGCGGAGGCCCATAGTTCTCGGTATTCTATTCACCCGGGCGCCGCGAAGATGTATCAGGACTTGCGGCAGCATTATTGGTGGCGTAGGATGAAGAAAGACATTGTTGCACATGTGGCTCGATGTTTGAATTGTCAGCAGGTCAAGTATGAGCATCAGAGGCCTGGTGGTGTGTTTCAGAGGAGTTGAGCTTCCCGAGTGGAAGTGGGAGAGGATTACCATGGATTTCGTTACTGGACTTCCGTTGACTCGGAAGAAGTTTGATGCTATTTGGGTCATTGTTGATAGGCTGACCAAGTCAGCGCATTTTATTCCTGTTGCAGCCACCTATTCATCGGAGAGGTTAGCTGAGATCTACATCCGAGAGATTGTTCGCCTTCATGGGGTGCCGGTATCTATTATTTCGGATCGGGGTACGCAGTTTACCTCGCGCTTCTGGAGGGCAGTTCAGCAGGAGTTGGGCACCCAGGTTCAGTTGAGCACCGCGTTTCATCCTCAGACGGACGGCCAGTCCGAGAGGACTATTCAGATATTGGAGGATATGCTCCGAGCCTGTGTCATTGATTTCGGAGGCTCGTGGGACCAGTTCTTACCTTTAGCAGAGTTCGCCTACAACAACAGCTACCAGTCCAGCATTCAGATGGCTCCATATGAGGCGTTATATGGTAGGCGATGTCGGACTCCAGTCGGATGCTTTGAGCCGGGAGAGGCTCGATTATTGGGTACAGATTTAGTTCAGGAGGCCTTGGATAAGGTCAAGATCATTCAAGACAGGCTTCGTTCGGCTCAGTCGCGGCAAAAGAGTTATGCAGATCGTAAGGTTCTAGATGTAGCTTTCATGGTTGGTGAGCGGGTCTTGCTCCGAGTGTCGCCTATGAAGGGCGTGATGAGATTTGGGAAAAAGGGCAAGCTTAGCCCTAGGTTCATTGGCCCATTTGAGATTCTCGATCGTGTGGGAGAGGTGGCTTACAGACTTGCCTTGCCGCCCAACTTGTCAGCCGTGCATCCAGTGTTCCATGTGTCCATGCTTCGGAGGTATCACGACGATCCAGCCCACGTGTTAGATTTCAGCACTGTCCAGTTGGACAAGGATCTGTCCTACGAGGAGGAGCCAGTAGCTATTCTAGACAGGCAGGTTCGGCAGTTGAGGTCGAAGAGTTTTCCTTCAGTGCGTGTTCAGTGGAGAGGTCATCCTCCTGAGGCATCGACTTGGGAGTCCGAGTCTGATATGCGGAGCCGTTACCCTCATCTATTTCCTGACTCAGGTACTTCCTTCTTTGTCCGTTCGAGGACGAATGATTGTTTTAGAGGTGGAGAATGTGACGACCCAAAGGGTCATAACCGTGGTTCTCCCTTTTTCCACGCTTCCGAGGCCTTGGAAACCTCACTTTTGGTTGCCTTGATTTGCGTGCGCACTTCGGGCGCGAAGCCGGAAAATTTTTATGTTAAAATATATGAATTCTGTGAAAAATTTGGTGAATTATGATATTAATATTGATATAGTTGACTTTGGTCAACATTTTGGGTAAACGGACCCGGACCCGTGATGTGACGGTCCCGGGAGGTCCGTAGAAAAATATGGGACTCGGGCATGTGCCCGGAGTCGAAATCCGAGGTCCAGAACCCCGGTAAAAGAATTTTTCTGATAAATTGTTTTCTGAAATTAATAAGGAAAAATGGAAATGAAAATGAGTTAGAAAATATAGGTATCGGGCTCGTATTTTGGTTCCGACGCCCGGTGCAGGTCTTAAATATGCGTTAAGCGCTTCCTGTGAAATTTGGTCGAAATCGGACGTCGTTTGACGTGTTTCGGACCTAAATAGCTAAAGTTGAAGGTTTATGAACTTTGAAATGAAAATTATGAGTTTTGGGGATTGATTCTTTGATTTTGATGTCATTTTAGCGATTTGATCGCTCGAGCAAGTTCGTAGGATGATATTGAGTTAGTGTGTGTGTTTGGTTGGGAGCCCCGAGGGCTCGGGAGTGTTTCGGAGGTGGTTCGGGGTGTTTTACACTTAGAAAAGTTAGCAGATTTTCTGCAATTTCTGCACAGGTCTATTGTTCTACGCGAACGCGACCTTGTCCCGCGTTCGCGATGCCTTGTACCCCAGCCTTCTTCGCGTTCGCGTGAAAGGCCACGCGTTCGCATAGCTTCCCTTGCCCCCCTTCTTCGCGTTCGCATACCAGTCTCGCGAACGCATAGGCCAATATCTGGAACCCCAACTATCCTTCATCGCGTTTGCGAGCCTCCCTCGCGTTCGC
>NW_017698312.1:0-2743 GCF_001879085.1 Nicotiana attenuata | reverse complement strand
GGTGCCGGGCACTCAGCCTATTTCCATTCCACCATATCGTATGGCACCAGCGAAGTTGAAAGAATTGAAGGATCAGCTTTAGGAACTCCTAGATAAGGGGTTCATTCGGCCTAGTGTGTCACCGTGGGGTGCACCGGTTCTGTTTGTGAAGAAGAAGGATGGCACCATGAGAATGTGCATTGACTACAAGCAATTGAACAAAGTAACAGTGAAGAACAAGTATCCCCTGCCTCGCATTGATGATTTATTTGACCAGCTTCAGGGAGCGAGGGTGTTCTCCAAGATTGATCTCCGTTTGGGCTATCACCAGTTGAAGATCAGGGATTCAGATATTATGAAGACTGCTTTCAGGACTAGATATGGGCACTATGAGTTCCTTGTTATGTCTTTTGGGCTGACCAATGCCCCAGCAGCGTTCATGCATTTGATGAACAGTGTATTTCGGCCTTATTTGGATTCGTTCGTTATTGTTTTTATTGATGATATCCTGGTGCACTCGCGTAGTCAGGAGGAGCACGCGCAGCATTTGCGAGTTGTATTGCAAAGATTGAGGGAGGAGAAGCTTTATGCAAGGTTCTCCAAGTGTGAGTTTTGGCTCAGTTCCGTGGCTTTCTTGGGGCACGTGGTGTCCAGCGAGGGTATTCAGGTCGACCCGAAGAAGATAGAGGCGGTGCAGAGTTGGCCTAGACCGACCTCAGCCACAGAGATTCGTAGTTTCCTTGGTTTGGCAGGGTATTATCGCCGGTTTGTTCAGGGATTTTCCTCTATTGCATCGCCCTTGACCAAGTTGACTCAGAATGGGGCTCCATTTATATGGTCGGACGAGTGCGAGGAGAGCTTTCAGAAGCTCAAGACAGCTTTGACCTCAGCTCCAGTATTGGTTTTGCCATCAGCTTTAGGTTCTTATACTGTATATTGTGATGCTTCGTGAGTTGGGATTGGATGTGTACTGATGCAGGAGGGTAGAGTTATTGCTTATGCTTCTCGTTAGTTGAAGCCCCACGAGAAGAACTACCCTGTACATGATTTGGAGTTGGCTGCTATAGTTCATGCTTTGAAGATTTGGAGGCACTACTTGTATGGCGTATCTTGTGAGGTATTCACCGATCATCGCAGTCTTCAGCATTTGTTCAAGCAAAAGCAACTTAATTTGAGGCAGCGGAGGTGACAAGAGTTACTTAAGGATTATGACATCACCATTCTGTATCACCCGGGGAAGGCCAATGTAGTGGCCGATGCTTTGAGCCGAAAGGCAGTTAGTATGGGGAGTTTGGCGTACATTCCAGTTGGGGAGAGGCCCTTTGCAGTTGATGTTCAGGCCTTGGCCAATCGGTTGGTGAGACTAGATATTTCAGATCCTAGTCGGGTGTTAGCTTGTGTGGTTTCTCGGTCTTCCTTATATGATCGCATCAGAGAGCGCCAGTATGATGATCCGCATTTGCTTGTCCTTAAGGACAGGGTCCAACATGATGATGCCAGGGACGTGACCATTGGTGAGGATGGTGTGTCGACAATGCAGGGCCGAATTTGTGTGCCCAATGTGGATGGTCTTCGGGAGTTGATATTAGAGGAGGCCCACAGCTCGCGGTATTCCATTCATCCGGGTGCCGCGAAGATGTATCAGGATTTGAGGCAGCACAACTGGTGGAGAAGAATGAAGAAAGATATTGTGGGATTTGTGGCTCAGTGTCTCAGTTGTCAACAAGTGAAATATGAGCATCAGAGACCTGGTGGATTGCTTCAGCAGATGGATATTCCCGAGTAGAAGTGGGAGCGGATTACTATGGACTTTGTTGTTGGACTTCCTCGGACCTTGAAGAAATTTGATGCTATTTGGGTGATTGTTGATCGGCTGACCAAGTCCGCGCACTTCATTCCGGTGTGTACTACCTATTCTTCAGAGCGGCTGGCAGGGATTTATATCCGGGAGATTATTCGGTTGCACGGTGTTCCGGTTTCTATCATCTCAGATAGAGGTACTCAGTTTACTTTGCAGTTTTGGAGAGTCGTGCAGAGAGAGTTGGGTACTCAGGTGGAGTTGAGCACAGCGCTTCATCTCAGACGGACGGACAGTCTGAGCGTACCATTTAGATATTAGAGGACATGTTGCGTGCCTGTGTTATTGATTTTGGGGGTTCTTCGGATGAGTTTTTGCCGCTTGCAGAGTTTGCCTACAACAACACCTATCAGTCGAGCATTCAGATGGCTCCGTATGAGGCGTTATATGGGAGGCGGTGTAGATCTCCAGTTGGTTGGTTCGAGCCCGGCGAGGCTAGGCTCCGTACAGCACAGTCGCGTCAGAAGAGTTATGCGGACCGGAAGGTTCGGGATGTGTCTTATATGGTTGGTGAGAAGGTCTTGCTGAAGGTTTCGCCCATGAAGGGTGTTATGCGGTTTGGAAAGAAAGGGAAGTTGAGTCCGCGGTTTATTGGGCCTTTTGAGGTACTTAGGAGGATTGGGGAGGTGGCTTATGAGCTTGCCTTGCCACCCAGCTTGTCGGGCGTGCATCCGGTATTTCATGTATCTATGCTCCAGAAGTATGTTGGGGACCCGTCCCATGTATTGGACTTCAGCACGATTCAGTTGGATGATGATTTGACTTATGATGTAGAGCCAGCAG
Organism: Nicotiana attenuata; assembly: GCF_001879085.1. NCBI lineage: Eukaryota > Viridiplantae > Streptophyta > Magnoliopsida > Solanales > Solanaceae > Nicotiana > Nicotiana attenuata. The sequence continues at coordinate 123 of NW_017698312.1, read as the reverse complement.
CCATTTTGGATCGTCAGGTTCGGAGGTTGAGGTCAAAGGATGTTGCTTCAGTGAAAGTGCAGTGGAGAGGTCGGCCCGTGGAGGAGGCTACTTGGGAGATCGAGCGGGAGATGCGGAGCAGAT
>NW_017698311.1:0-2744 GCF_001879085.1 Nicotiana attenuata | reverse complement strand
AGAAAAAAAAGTTTTTATTCAAATTAGTTTGTTTATTTGCCACTGAACAAGAAAATATAAAAAAGAATCTTGCTTTCAGAAATAGTGTATTTGCCAACAAAAACAAAAGAGTATTATTTTCAAAAAATAGTTAGATTTATTTGACCGAACTACGCCGGTTTGATTCTCACCGGATGTGAGATACGTAGGCAACCCTCATCGGGTCCAACCTCCCTTTTGCGAAAATAGCCAAAATTTGTCAAATTTTAATTTGTGTCATAAATAAGTCGGGTGATGCCATTCTTGTCTCAAATAAGCCGAATGTCCCTAAAAGGACGCCGGAAGGCCGTTTTTGCAAGAACAGCCACCCTGAGTCATTTTTACATGGTTTGCGAGCACAGCCTTAAAATCTTCCTCCCAGAAGTGCTGAACATCAGCTGGGATATTCAAGACCCATATCTGGCGGAGGGGTGTTGTACATTGCATTTCTTATATCACCGGTATGGTAAGCCCAAAGGTTTCGAGGAACCCAACACAGGATTGACACATGCTGGAAATAAAGACAAATGGGAAGCCCGGCGGGGATTAGCCTTCATGGTAGCCTTTTTGGGAGTGGTAATTTGTCCAAGAATAGATGGTCACATAGACCTTGGCCTGGTAGGGATGCTAGATGTTGCCATGAAAAAACCTACTAGCACAGTGGCTCCCCTGATTGTAGCAGAAATGTACCGAGCTTTGACCCAATGTCGGGAAGGGGAGAAATTCTTTCAAGGTTGCAATTTGCTCTTACAATTGTGGATACAGGAACACCTCTGTCACCGCATAGGCTATATGAACTACGATTTAACCGGATTGAGTTGTATTGCAGAATTCGAGACCCGGCGACAGGTATTGAGTTCCCTGAGGGTACTGAGGCCTGGTCGTCATGCTTAAGATCCCTGACCGCAGATAAAGTTGAATGGGCTTATGGGTGGCTTCCTACTACTGAAGCTGTATACACATCAGCAGAGGTCTCTTATATCCTTTTGATGGGTATTCGAAGCATACAGCCTTATGCTCCTTACCGAGTTCTGCGACAATTTGGAAGATTCCAGACAGTGCACAACGATGAAGACCTGAGTGAGCAAGTAATCGAGTTAGGCGCGAAAGCTGCATTCCCTGAAGGCAGAATTCGAAAGATATGGAATGAGTGCAGGTACCTTGAACCCAAGACTATAGTACAAGACCGAGCCAGAGGTGAGGTAGATCCCAAATACTTGGTCTGGTTTGGGAAGAGATTTCAAATTCCTGAGAGACCCGCCAAAAGGCCACATGTACAACAATTCACTAACGAGGCCCAGTGCAATGGAATTGGTTAGCCAAAGAAAAGGAGTACAGGGCCCGAATAGGAGCATTGGAAAAACAGGTTCAGGAGCTCCGGTTCGAAAACACCTTGCAAGCCGCAGCTGATGAAGGTGATAAAAAGAAATTGGCCCAGGAGAATGAAGCTCTCAAGGCCCAAATTCAGCAAATGAAAATAAATGCCAGGAATCGGGAAAGAAGTCTATCCGACGAGAGATTGATAAAAGGGTTAAAGAAGCAAGTCCTGGACTGTCAGGAAGAATTGGAAAAATCCGAGGGGAACATGGCAAGACTTCGGGCACAATGGGCAAAGAAGACTGAGGAAAGAGCCCAGTTTGTACAACAAATGAAGAGGAACTATGAGGGAACCATTGCTAACATGAAAAGAAAAATGAATACTCTTGAAGAAAAGGCAGCCCGGCGGGACAAAGAATTTCGGGCCGAGAGAGAACAGTGTTATGGGTTAATCGCTGAGATGGAAAAGGAAATAAAATTGTTACAAGACCTTCACCTCCAGGATTCTCAGGTTCTAGAGGCTCGTACCCAACAGATAAGTCGGCTACTCCAAGAAAAGGGCCAAATTAGGGAAAGAATCAGAAACATTGCCAACTATATTGTCATGAAGTGCCAGGCTGGTGAGCGGATGGGTCGTACCACGTTCTTTGCCTCCGTGATGATATTTGTTCGCCAGGTCATGAATAATCTGGATCAGTTGCAAAAGGGTCTCGCACGCAGGCCCGCGGCGATGCCGAGAGATGCCCCGCGGGCCCCAGGATTTGAAGTTTTGATGTATTCTTAGATAATCGAGCTGTATTTCTGCTTTTGAGTCTGGTTTTAGTACTTTCCTTTTCCGAGAAAAGAAAAACAAATAGTCTAATAGCTTTGTAATCGCAGTTGTTATAAATGAATATTTGAAAATTCCCGAAAAATTGTTTTTTTATTTATTTATTTTTTGCATTTATTTGCAGAACTATGCTCGGTCTAATTCACGCAGGGTCGTGATACGTAGACAATCTCCATAGGATTCGACCGTAACTAAAAAAAAGGAAAAACAAGAAAGGAAAGAAAAACAAAAGAGGGAAAGAAAAACAAGAAGAAAATAGGAAACCAAACAAAAGCAAACAAGAGAAAATAAAAGGGGAACAAAGGAAAGAAAAGAGCGGAAAAACAATTTTGAGGAAATGAGCGAATAGGAACAGGGAGAAATCAAGGAAAAGAAAAGAGGGAAAAATAAGAGAGAAAAACAAAAGAAAAGAGGGGAAGGCAAGAAACAAACAATGGAAAACACGAGGGAAGACTGAGAGGAAAGGCGTGGCAAATAAAGAAAAATGAAAGCCGGGATGACGCATGCAACCAAGCAAAGGCATAATAGAAATGGTTAACTGCTTAGGTGCATTCACTCCTCAATGTGCGGTTATCTATCT
>NW_017698310.1:0-2744 GCF_001879085.1 Nicotiana attenuata | reverse complement strand
CCATTGCTGAGCCCATCGACCAACTGTATGAAAGGTTGAAAGCCGCAGGTTACGTCACTCCTGTTCCCGCTGTGGCATTAGAAAATCCATCCCAATGGGTCAATCCGAACAAAACTTGTGCGTACCATTCCGGTATGAAAGGACACACCACTGCTGAGTGCCGAACATTGAAGGATAAAATCCAGACGCTAATTGACAACAAGGTCATACGAGCAAAGGAAGCCGCACCTAATATCCGCAACAATCCCCTCCCTGATCACAGAGGTGATGGTGTACATGTGATAGAGACAAATGGAGAATGGGACCCTGAGGGGTCGATCGAGCTTATTCGAGAAGGCGATGACTTTAAGGTTACGGTCACACTTACTCCTATTGTGGTCTAGACTCAGGCACCAATCAAGGTTGAGGTAACTGCATCAGTTCCGTTCGTGGTGGAAGTGGCTCCGCCCGCAGCCACCCCCGCTCCATTTGAAGTAGAAGTGGTCACACCTTTCACTATGATAGTATCAACCACACCCCCTGTGAGGCCCCGTAAAATTTTTGGCTCATAAACCAGAATCTTGTGGTGTCGGCTCCGAACACGTGTTAGGAATGTGTAGAATTCTTCGCGGCGAGCAGGCTCGCCGCGGTTCGGACCCTTGGTATTGATCAAAGCTTTTAAAAATCAAAAGAATCAATTTTCCAGAAAAATGCCATTATGCGGCCCAGAATGCGGTCAAAGATCCAATATGCAGACCGCATTACCACCGCATAACGAAACAGTGGTTTGGTTAAAACTTGAGGTCAAGATGCGGTCCAAAATGCGACCGCATAATTGATATGCGGACCGCATTTCTACCGCAGAGTGGAACAGTAGAGTTGTCAAAATTAATGTTGAAAATGCGGTCTATTATGCGATCGCATAACGAATATGCGGACCGCATAGTCGTCGCATATTCTCCTTTGAATTTTGTGAATGTCAGTAATGCGGTGCACTATGCGACCGCAGAACATGAATGCGGACCGCATTCCTGTCGCAGACCCAAACAAAATGCTCAGAGTTTTGGGGGCAATTCTGCGGTCCAATCTGCGGACCGCATTTCAACTCTGCGATCGCAGAATGCGATCGCAGATCTTGCTCGGCTTCTTTTTTTTTCCTTTTCTTTTTCTTTTCTAAATTTTAACCCCGACCCCTTTTTAATAAAACACCCCAACCCCCTCATTTTTAACAAGCTTCTGAACAAATAAGAGAGAGGGAGAAAGGGTTCTTGAGAGAGAAAGCCACCTTCTTCAAATTTGATCCTTGAAAACTATCCGGGCGGGGAAATTTCAAAGCAATTATCTTCATCCCCATTCTTGCAGGTAAAATCCCTAACTATTTTCATTTAAATTCCGGTTTAATCTAAGGGGAGGAAGTCTCATGCATTGGCTCTTGAAAATAGTGGTTAAAATTGTGCATGCATGTCTACTAAAACCTAGAACCTAGTGGGAGTAATTGGGTGAGAGCAAAGACTTGTGCAAAGAAGGGGCTAGTAACCTAGATATGTTCGGGTAGTGGTTGTGAAGCTTGAATTTTAAGTTATGCGTATTAATTTGTGCACTATATGGATGTTGCTAGATTATTTGGTGAATTGGAGGTAGAAATTAAAAAGGGACTCAACCCCAGGTATGTAGGGCTAAAATCCCTTTTTTTTATTAGAAATTGAGCTCCGTTGTCATTTATGAAAGCATGGTAAGAGTTGAATTAGTTAGCATATTGCTTGTTATTACGCAATAATTGATATGCAATTATCTGTACATATTCGTGAAGGATGTTCCCCAACGTGAATAATGTGCCAATCTTGACAATTTGATAATGACGGAAAGTATAGTTATGTATGGAAATACTTGGGCTATAAGCCAACATTTGAACAAGGAATTATTCATGCTAGATATGTGCTCATTTACCTGTGATTGCAATTTGAAGTATCCTCAATATATGTGTATATGTTCACAACTTGTAAAATGAATATAAAAAAAAAAGGGAAACGATGTGATGATGGTGGCCATGAGTGCCCCAGGAATTGTTATGTTATGTGTGGAATAAAGACTTGAAGTGTTGGCTAATGAGAATGGAGAAATGCCTCTAACGAGGTGACCTAGCCGATCGGGTCGTGATCGGACACCATGCTGCACACATGGTGGTAATGTGCTGATATTGGATTCCGGATAAAGGAAATGAAATATTGATTGAGAGTAATGCCTCCAATGAGGTGACCTAGCCGGTCGGGTCGTGATCGGACTCCGCTTGGGATAGCGGTGGTAATGAGAACAGTGGTGAACACGTGACAGAAATGCCCTAATCAATGTTGTGGAAATTGTATGAAAGATTATATGAATTGCTTCTTTGACTTGCCCATATTATTTCCTTGTATCTGTTTGGTAGTTCTTTCTAGTAAAATGGTGTTTAGTTATACATACCAGTACAATTCAAATGTACTGACGTCCCTTTTGCCGAGGCGCTACATTCGTGTTATGATTGTAGGTGGCTCCATAGTGGACGGTGCCAACCGTGTGTAGCGGAGCGTTTCTTCTACTCAAAGTCTCGGTGAGCCCCTTTTCTTCCATGGGGCCATATGGTGTATCTTTTGTTATTACAGCTTTCACTTTTGAGGTATAGCCGGGGCCTTGTTGCCGGCCTAGTCATGCTTATCTGTTGTATCCTTAGAGGCTCCAAAGACACTAGTGAGGGTTATGTACGGGTGCCCGGGGAATCCGCTGTATGT
>NW_017698309.1:0-2744 GCF_001879085.1 Nicotiana attenuata | reverse complement strand
ACCTGTTTTACCTGATCTTTTTTCAGCTTCAGATCTCCTTGAACTGCTTCTGTCTTCATGTTGAAATCGAGGCACGGTATCTTCTTCGATTCGCAACTTCGTACTGTACCTGTTATACACATCATTCCACGTGGTTGCAGGGAACTCTCGAAGGCTTTCCTTAAGGCTTCTCGTGGCTTCAGAACTTTTAACATTTAGATTGCTCGCAAAAGCTATTGCAGCCCAATTACCTGGTACGTGGGGTAAAGTCATTCGTTCGCGTTGGAACCTATCAACAAAATCTCTGAGCAACTTTGTATCCCCTTGTTTGATTTTAAAGATGTCCTCCATTCTTTTTTCAACCTTTTGTGCTCCTGAGTGCGCCTTAATGAAAGAATCTGCAAGCTCAGCAAAAGAGTTTATAGAGTTTTCAGGCAAAAGAGAATACCAGGTTAGTGCACCCTTGGTGAGTGTTTCACCAAATTTTTTGACCAACACGGACTCAATCTCCTGCTTGGTTAAATCATTTCCTTTGACCCCTGTAGTAAATGCTGTCACATGGTCACGTGGATCGGTTGTGCCGTCATATTTTGAAATGTCAGGCATTTTGAACTTTTTAGGGATTGAAAGGGGAGCAGCACTCGGTTTCCAAGGTTGTTGTGAATATTTATCCGCATCTATTCCTTTGATTATTGGGGGAACTCCAGGGATTTGCTCGATGCGCTCGTTTTGTTCTTTGAGCTGTGTCTGCAAAGTTAGTACCAAATTTTGTAAATAAGAATTATTTGTATTACCTGGATTCATTTCTCGTGGTTCAATGGGGGTTCTTTCGTTTGAATTAACAAGGCCAGAACGAGGATTCTCCAGCGTATTGTTATTAGGCGAAGGTGTGGATGGCGCAGCAGGTAACCGGCTAACTAGCGCTTGAAGAGCTTGGCTAACCCGTGCATCAATTATTCTTTGCAGAGCTTCTTCTGGTCCCTCAAATTGTTCTGATTGCTCTTGCTCATCAGCATGTGATTTAGGAGTGCCTTCACTAGATTGACGTGGTGAATTTTGAAGGGCAGGAACCGCGTTAAAGTTCTACAAATCTCCTTGATCTTGATGCATTTGATTTTCACGGTTTCCCAAAGTGTTTTCACTGTTATTATTGTCGTGTGACATGATGATAACAACAGATAAAATGTAACTTAAAAAGAATAGATTATCAGATTCCCGGTAACGGAACCAATTTGTTTTACCAAAGAAATAATATTTTGGACAAAACTAGAATTTGAGATGAAAAATCGGGTTACTGATAATCAAGAGACCAAAAAAAAAATAATAATAGGCTTTCTGAGAATAATAATAAAGCAGTAAACAAATTTTTTATTTCAGTATGATGTCAATGATGCCCTTTTCCCAATACAACTTCCTCCTTTTATAGTTGATTCTAGGTAAAAGGAATAAAACCTAAGCTTTAATGAGACAATTATGGATAATAAATGACATTAAATGAGCCGTTACACAATCATTCCTATTAAATACCAATTTTCTAACGTATCAGGTATTTAATACTGAATTTGGACTCCTTTTTGTCTTCAGATTCATGTCTTCAATGCCTTTCGACCCACTGGCTTTAAATGACTTTGAATTGGTACGAGACTCGTGTCTAAACTGCTTCTCGTGCCTATTTCACTTCTTCTTCCCGTACCTGTCATTTCCCGTACCTTTTTCCCAATTGTTACGCTTTGACCACTTGTCCAGTCCACGTGTCACGCCACGTCATCTTCAATATAAATTCAACTTTTTTCCCAATACAGATAGTCCCCCCACTTTCCATTTATTTATCAATTAAATAATTGGGAAGTGGACCTTCGTAAAAAAGGAATTTTTGCCATAATCAATGCGTATGACAATATTATCGTCTCAATTGTCTTTTCCATTTAATGTTCTGTCCATGTGTCACCTTTTGATTGATTCTGCTATTTTGCACCCTTTTTCAAGGTTTCGTTAATCCCACTATTCACGAAGTGATAGTTGCCTTTATTATAGGCTTTCCATCATTACTCTTCTAAGTTTGACGGTTGCCATCATATACATACTTAACCTTTTCTTCCTTTGTCCTCTTCTCCATAAATCTTTAGCAAACGTTTTTCTTCCTTACTTTTGCTCTCCTTCGATTCATCTTTGCTCAACAATGGCGTCTCCAAACCCTAACCCTAAAAGAGTTCCAATTTTAGACAAATTCCCCAATGCTCCTGTTAGACATAGAAGAGACAGAGGAGGCAGACTTCGTACAGGGTTAGAATCTACTCGTGGCGGCTCTTCTGGTTCTTCTTCTAGGAGTTCTATTCTGAAAACTCCTTCTTCTAAAGGTAAAGAAATTCCTGATTCTTCTCGAGAACCTTTAGTTGATGAAATCGTACCAAATGATTTATCTTTTGTAAGTGATAGACAATCTCTTTAAAAGCAAGTTGCTGGTTTAGAAAAAACTGATACTTATCCTACATTAGTGACCGAACTTACAATCCCTACCATCAGAGGAGATTGTAACTGGAAAAATAGTCTTCGAATGTCAATTCCTTCCATAAATCAAAGAATTTCTTCTTCTAGGACTGGGTACTCTTTTGTTTATACTTACCCTTTTACTTTGGGTTTTAATCCCCCAATTGACCCAATCATCCTCGATTTTTGCCGTTTCTTTAATATTTGTTTGGCCCTAAGTTGGTCCTTTAGTATGGAGAGTCAGTGGCTTGTTTGAGATATCTTTCTACCAAAGCCAC
>NW_017698308.1:0-2745 GCF_001879085.1 Nicotiana attenuata | reverse complement strand
TAGTTTGTTTTATAAAAATGGAAAAATCACAAAAAATAACTTATTTTTGCATTTTTAATTTTAGTTTTGAATTTTGGTAGTTTTTCTTTTAATTTGGTATTTAATTATTTGTGGTAATTGTTATTTAGAGTTAATTAATTTGGTAGGATTATTGGGTTAGGAATTAGTTAGATTTTAATTTTGTTTTTAAAAGAAAAAGGGAATTAAAAAAAAAGAGAAAATAAAAGGAAAGGAAAAAAATGAAGAAATTCAGATTTTTGGGCAAAAAATTCGAAATTCCCCAAACCCAAACCAGATTTCCCCCTTTTACCTGTCCAAACCCGTTAAAACCGGCCCAAAACCCGTCTGATACCCGGTCAACCCCCCCAAAATCCAAATGACCCCGTTTTACTTCGAGTGGATCTCAGCCGTTGGATCTCATCAATCCAACGGCCCGGAACTGGATGATCTATCCTATTTAACTGTCTGAAACCCCTATCCCCCCCTCTCTAATCGTCTCTCTCATTCCCAATCTTCAGAGACTCCTATCCAAACCCTAGTGCCGCGCTGTTTCTCCACCACTTTAAGCCGGCGGCGCCACCACCAAATCACCCCAAATTAACACCCTACAATCCCCATGACCCCCTCATACCAAATCCATACCCCTTTTCCCTCGAATCACCCCAGAATTCTTCGAATTTTAAATCAAAGCATGAACCCTAAATTCCCAAAAAACTCAAATCATGCGAGTTTAGTGAAGATTGAGACCGAAATTGACCTTGTTCATGTGTTTTCGTCTGAGAACACATGATTAAGACCCATTTCGGTCAAAATCGAAGGCTTGAGGATTAACTTCAAGATTTGGCCCGTCCAGTTTAGGTATTTTTCAGCCTTTTTCCTTTTTTCTTGCATTTTTCTTCTTCTTCTTTGATTAAGTTCACTTTCATCTCTTTTTCTGTCTCCTCTCTTCCTCTCTTCGTTATGTGTTCATTTTCTTTTGTTTATTCTGTTTTGCATGATTAGCTTAATAACAAAGTTTAGCTTATTTGTTTTGTTAATTGGTTCATCTCCCTTGCTCTTTTGTTTTTAGTTTCATTTTAAAAGGTTTTCGGGTTTTTCTTTTGAGAAATTTTGGGTCAGTCCTTTAAATTGTTGAATTTCGATTATAGATTGCTTGTTTGCTTGAAATTAAAAGCCCAAAAAAAGAAGAAAGGATTCAAAGCCAGATTTGGGCTGAATCATTGGGTCAAATTGACCCATGAATTTTCTGAGGGCAAAAACAGGGTTTCTAAGGGGTAATCTAGGAAATTTAGGTGAGGGAATAATCTGTAACTAACTGAGGGAAGCTTCCTGGAAGCTGGGGTTGGGGACATAACTGAAAATTTGATTTTTTAAGTGAGGGTACTTAAGCAAAAACGAAAATTTCAAAAGGATTTAGGTGCAAAACTAAATGCATTTCTGCACCCCTAAAACCTTGCCTATAAAGGCTCCTTTTCTTCAAGCTCAAATCAGATTTTAAAGAGATTTTAGAGATAAAAAAATCCTGAAAAAGCTGAAACGGCTAAGTCTTGAGATGATTCTGAAATAACACTGAATTTTCCTGCATTTCTTAGTTTAAAACTACTCAAAATTCTGCTTGGTTTTTGGTTTTTTGATTCTCATTGTTTAGTTTTAAACTACTGAAAACATCAAAGTCTGGCATCTGGGTAAAATGGCTCGAATTTGGGTTTAAGAGTTTGGGTTTGAATCATTTGGATTCTGTTTTCTGAAGTCTGGATTTTGGTTGCTGTTACTGTTGCATTGCTGATTTCTGCTACTGCTACTTCCTCCTAGTTTCAGACTAGATTTCTGATCTATTTTTCTGTTATTCAGGTACACACTTCTGCATTTTTACCTAATGTAAGGCCTAATTTGAAGTCGAAATGAAAATCTGGAGCTTTGAGTATAGTCACAATTTGTCTTGTTCATAGCTTAGTTATTTTGTTTTACTTGCTTTGTTCTGAGTTCTAGGGTGCTTGCACTTTGCTGGCTATTGACAAATACTCTTCTGAGAGCTGGATTTGGTTTGTAATTAGTGGGGGGACTCAATTTTTCTATTGAATATCTCATAGCTAGTTGTTGGTAATTTGAATAGGGATAGTGAATTCAACCTTATAAAACAATGTAATGACAATGTGCTGCATTTGAACTTTTCTGCCTATTAATTCATTAAGACTATTGTAACACGTTTTTTTTAGTTAAATAGTGCTTTGTTTGTGAAATGGATGGTGGAATGGATCTTAAGTTGTGGTCGATATACAATCGTTGTGAATAAAGAAAAAAGGGCCTAAGAGTAAAGGTTGCACTGATTTATTTTTAGTATGTTTTTGAGCATGTTTAAGTTGGAAAGGGTGTTTTAAACTTTCAGAATGTTCATCTAATTGATGCATGCTTGAACAGTCAGAATTCAGAAATAGAATATTAGTTCAATTTCATGCCTCATGTAGTTTGTTGGTTGATTTGCATTCAATCGATTTTGTACAAGTATTGGTTTTGAAAATTGGGCCTAAAGCTGGCCCAGTTATGATGTTCAAATAATCAGATTTGGTTGCATGTTTTATGCCCCATGGACATTCCTTTTCTCATGAAAATTGGGCTCATTTTTAGGCCCAAGTCTGAAACCACCTGCAATTGGGACTTGGGCCTGCCCTCGCATCAGCCACCTCAATCAAAGGCTGCTGCTAGCCCAAAACCATTTCTTCCAAGTAATTGGCCCTCCCTCTCTTT
>NW_017698307.1:0-2745 GCF_001879085.1 Nicotiana attenuata | reverse complement strand
TCAGTTTTTAGAAAAAACATTTTTTCCCCTATTGATCAGTGATTAACCCTTGCATTTGAAATAAATTTGGCTTGGAAAAGTGGTCGCCTGAGTTTCTGATGGAGGAATTGAACTCCCAAAGTAAAACTATGTCAAGGTGTATTTTAAAGCCTAACTCAAAGGATATTTGATCACGCCCAACTATGCCTTATAAAAAGGACTAAGCGGTCGCTGCAAATATAATCCGGTTTACAAGTCCGGAGTCGAATCCCACAGAGAACTAAGGTTTAGCTACAGCTGTTCACTATCACCAAGAAGACAAGCTTGAACAATTCCTAACCTATAGATATTAAGATTCTTGTGTTTAACTACTTAACTAACAAATTAAAATAGTAAATTAACAACTAACGATACTGAGGGTTAGAGAAAAGATTAAGGAGGTCTAGAGTTATGATTTCCCCAATTGTCGGAATCCTTCCCGCTATGTCTTCTATAATTTCGCCTAAGTATTCTCTACCCATCATGAGCACTCTTATTACCGTAAATCTCTCCCGAGTAATTACGACAATTTACTAGACGCACTCTCCCGAGCTACGCTAGCTGGCTTTTAATACAACTCACTTCAGATTGCACCAAGGCTTCGTTATCCCTAATCCCACCTTTAAACCCTCGGTTATTGATCCCTCATATACTCTGGGAGTGGTGTTGTTCAACAATTACCTAAATATGCACTCTCTCCCGAGTTATGCATACTAAATAGGCACAGCTAATTGAGAGCTCTTCAATCAACCACAATATAAACGTAGTTGAACAAATAGAGAAAAGCTATGGCTCAATTATATAAAAACATAACAAGAATTTATCCTACAAAAGGTTCTATCAAAACTCTAGATAACAAATTAGCTATTCATAATAGTATGTAAAACTACAATACTAAAAGTCATGACCAATAATGAAAAATAGGAAGAGGAAGGAAAAACTTGTAGAAGAATTCTCCGCCTTGCTCCCAATGTGTTCTTGCCTCCAAGGGTGTTGTCTAACCCTAAAGTAGTGTCTCTCCGCCTCCTTAGGTCTAATTTGTGTCCAAAATATGTCCCCCCCTTTGTTCTTGGCCGGCCTCCTTTGTTTAATATAGGGTTTAGGACTTAAAATCCCATGTTTTGCACTTTAGTCCCTGAATTTTCGCTTCCTGCCGCGGTCCCACCGCGGTCGCGGTCAAACCGCGGCAAAACATACTCTCTGATTCTTCAGTTGTCCGCGAGTACACTCTGCCGCGGTTCTGCCGCGGTCGTGGCAAAATTGCTGTTTTTCACCCTGTTCCGTTTGGAATTTGGAAGAACGTAAAACATAAAAGTTGTAGCCCTTTGAGTTAGCTTTCCAACCATATATTGTGGAGCCCAAATGGAGTTCTGAGCAAAAAGTTATGTCTATTTTACAGACAGTGCGCAATATGCCTCCTCAAGTCTTCGTTCGTACTTAATTATCAAATTTGACCCCCGAACACGATCCCGGCTTAATTCCTTGAGCTTTTACTCAGACTTCAAAGCTTCAAATCACTTAAATTCATTCCATAACATCTATATAGCTCGGAATCACACCTACAAGGCATAAAACACACAATTAGTGCAAAACACTAGCGATTAAAGCGCAAACTCAATTAAAGTGCAGTAAATTCGAGTGTAATAAGCGACTAAAATATGCAATTATAGCCTATCATCAACACCCCACACTTAAACCATTGCTCGTCCTCGAGCAATCAAACTCCACTTTTTTATAGACACGACCTTTTTAAACAATTCTCCTAACTCATCACACCATGAGTATTTAAAATAGACTAAGCACAAAAGCGTAACATCTTCACCTCAAGATTTGACTCACAAGTACCACACGTCATTCGCAACTCACCCACTTACTCTAATATAGAGGTCATTGACATTACCTTTCCTTCATGAATCAAGTGCCCTCACACAACAAAAGAGAGTAGTTCCACACAATAAAATTTAAGAACACTTAGGAACTCAAGATAGAAAGAATTCACTCACTCTCAGAAATAACATTCATATGCCACAAAAGATGCACCATAAGCTTGCCCGTAGTGTACTACTCCACTAATCGAGCTCATTCAATCTTGGATCAATTAGGACTTTATTTGGTTGTAATGTAGGCTACGGGACGGGTAGGATTCATTTAGATATAAGAGTGACTACACCTCCCTAAGCACTTTAATACATATACTTTAACATTCGAACCCCATACTTATGTCAAACCAAAACTCCACATTCACATCAATGTATATTACCCCATTCTTCTTTAAGCACACTTACATCAAGAGCCACCACTTATCAAGGAATTTTTTTTCCACAAGAATCCAACTATTTTTTTTTCCAATTCAAGTAGCTCTTACTTTTTCAAAACAGTGCACCTTTCTCCTTATTTCATTAGTTCCACTCAAGAGCCAAACCAACCACCCTACACTTTAACTTTTACATAGTTTATAATAATTCACGTGCTCATGAGAGGTTTCAATGGTTCAAATAGATGGTTAATTCGAACAAATGGGTAAGGCTTGTAATGTGGTTGCCAAAGAAACAGGATTACAGGCTCAAAGGGGTTAACTACGATACATAATAATTAGGCGGGTAAAATATACATATCTGGCTCAACAAAGAAATGCCTATATCACTTCCTAGACTGAACAACACTACTATTTCGTTTTGCAAACACACGGGGCAAGTTCTAGGCATCAAATGCAATGCACAGAATAAC
>NW_017698306.1:0-2745 GCF_001879085.1 Nicotiana attenuata | reverse complement strand
ATTATAGTGCATTAGGACACTTTAAAGAAAAGAAGAAGATTTTGAAAGAAAACCAGAGTTCGGGTAAGGGATTGAGATTATCTCGAGGGGAAGGTGTTAGGCACCCTTCAAGATCCACTAGTGTGGTTCCCGGCCGTACTTAGTTGTGACTTTAAGAAGAGTAGAAGTAAACAAACAATGTTTGCACATAGGGAATACAAATAAGTTGAAAGTTTTGAAAGAGAAAAAAAGACATAAGTGATTTTGGAAAGAGAAGGATTAATTGAAGAAAAAAAAAAAACATTAATTTTAAGAAAACATAACAAATAAGGAAAAGAGAAGGGGGTCCTAGGTTTAAATACAATATGGATCACATCGGTACAATACCCCGCACACACTCCTCAGAAGAGGGGTCGCCTATGATATTAGCGCACCGGTCATCATCTCCATATTCTACCCTTCCCACCCCGTTAAGGTATTAAGCGCGATTAGTCTCGTTTACTTATTGCATGCTAGTACCCGTCCCAGCTTATCTGTCCCGGGGTTTAGGACTTCTAATCCTAAAAGGGGAAAGGGAGTATAGGCATATATGGAGTTTCAAAAGGATAAAATGCTAAGGCGACAAACAAAACAAGTAGCAAATATTGAGGAATGAACAAACACATAAGAGGCTCACATAAACCCCATAAATCACATAGCATCTAGTTTAGCATGTCTTACATATACTGATTTAGTCTTTAAATTAAAATTAAACAGCGGACAGATTGGTTCAACACATAGAATTGGATAAAAAGTCTGCATTAGGCAACCCGGATCCAATTGTCAGAAGTTGAGGTATTTTAAACAAGTTACTATTTAAGAACCTAATGCAGAAGAGTTTAAGACAGCAGATTGAAAACTTTAGGAGTTCAGAGATGACTTTGAAATTGACAGAATTGTTTAACTAAAAATACAACAGAGGTGTAAAGCAATGTTTTCGAAAGTGAGACGTTTAAAAAAAGAAACAGACTGTTAAAGATTGCTTTGATTAAGAGACAGGAGAATTGTAAAAGAGTTTAGAGAGTGCAGATACTTTAAAAGATAGAGTTGAAATTCTGTTTCAGAAGACAGCTTCGAAAAGTGGAGAAATTCAGGCAAAAAGTTTAAAGACGTTATTAGAAGAAAAATGCAAGTTTGAAAGGAATTAAAAGCGGATTTATAAGAGTTTTGAAAACGAACAAGTTTGGACGAATTTCAAAAGCAAACAGGTTTGGACAAGTTTTCGTTGAAAAACGTTTAAGGCCAATTGTCAGATCAGTAAACACATATTAGGCGAGTTTGAACCCCTATAGGCAGGATATCTATACCTTGGCTTTTTTAGGACTCGTTACTGTTATTAGATAGGTTTCAAAATGAGTATTTGATTACCCTACAGTCGCCTAGCGTTTATGCATTTCCTATAGGCAGGATTTCTATATGCAATCAGTTGTTTGATTATTAGATCCTATAGACAGGATATCTACTGATTTGCAGCATGGTTGAACATTAAATCCTGTAGACATGATTTCTAAATAATTGAGAAGAATGCAAAAACCTATAGACATGATCTCTAGGTGATTTAAAGCGTTGAACCTATAGGCATGACATCTAAGTGATTAAATAACAACATTGGTCCTATAGGCATGGTATCTACCCTTTAGCATATGCAAGTAAATAAAATAAACCCCTCCCACACCCTTTCACTAATATTCCCCGAGTTCTTTTACAAGATTATTACAGAACCAGAAGGAAGAAAGTAAACAAGAAAATACATCACAAGAGAAGCCTGATTCAATCTTAATATCTAATAATATGTGTTTCACCAAATCCGGATTCCAGATTCCAAGGCCTTCTCTTTACCCAGAGTGTTTCAAAGTTCCAAAGAGCCTCAAGGACCCTAGGCAGTGCTTACACTCTGAATAACAGAATATTGTAACAGAATAGTGCAGTGTGGAATTACCAGCCCTCAGGCATCCAAGTTCAGAGGGAGCTCAAGGGTCCCAAAGCATGGCTTGCCAAAGGGGGGCAGAACTTAGAAACTAGGAGTAAGTGCAAAGTGAGAGGGAACCATAGCAGGGGGTGGTCATACCCAGCCATGGCATAGACTGGCACACCCCTGACCCCTTACTTGGTCCAAACAAATAAAGAGCAGACTTTAGAAGTCAGACTTGGGCCTGGATGGTGATTAGGACACCATCAGGCTCTAGTCAAGGCTCAGCACATAAAGGGGAAGAGGGAATGGGGATTGGTTTGAGTAGAGGTTCAAGAGAACCTAGTCCTGAATCATGGGTAACAATAGGGTGCTACCATGATTCAGAACAGTACTCACATACAAAGGGGAATAGAGGGAAGGGGTTCGCATGGAAAAGCATATACAGAAAACATTAAGGAAGGACAAGAAATCATAGCAGGACTAAAGATGCAGCATGAATAAAGAAAGAGCAGAACAGACTTGAATGTAGTTACATAGTGCAGTGAAGCATAAATAAACCCATAGGGAAAGATGTGTAGAAGAGGAGAAGTAAACACATAGTAGGAGGGTGTTATTTAACTAGCAGAAACATACCAGTTGCAATTCTAGTACAACAGAGAAACAACAGCAAGTAGACAGCCAGAAAGTTAACAGGAGCAAACTCAAAACTTCAGCAAGCACTTGGGGGTTCAGAGGAACTCCAGAATATTCAGACAGTAGGAGAGAAAGGAGCAGAGTGCTCAGTAGTAGTAGAGAGTAGTAGTAGAGGAAATAGT
>NW_017698305.1:0-2745 GCF_001879085.1 Nicotiana attenuata | reverse complement strand
TGGGGCTATTGGTGTCATAGTGAATGTACCCCGTGCAGCACCGTGGGAAGATGTCGGGAGGTGATTCCCCTAGGTGGGTTATTCCCCGTGAGCAGATTAGCGGTCGCGTGGTTGGCGAAGCTTCTGCAAGGAATTATATTGGTTGTTCAACAAAGAGATCGGTCGTGCGAATGTGGATGAAGACTCAAAATATGAAAGATGGGGATTTACAGGAAGATCCCGAGAGACTTTGATAATTGGTGGCGCGAGGTTAAGTCAATAAGAGGTAAAAAGGTCGGGCGAACTCAAGAATGGTGAAATGATGGCTTCAAGCTAAGTGGGAGAGTCCCACCGCTTATGATTGGGCTGTATGATTAACTACTTGCGTGATTTCTGGTTATTAGCATATTGATGGATTAATCCAGCTACGAGAAAAGACCATAAGTAGTAAATTGAGCGGAGGAATTATTAAGGATGTGCTATGGTTAGCCTTCTTGGCTCACGTTCGGACTTGGAAAAAAGTTCAGGATTTATGCCTGGTATAGATACAGGTTTCAAAGGAAGTGATTTCGCCGGGTGCTTCGCCGAGAGAGTATTCGTGTGTTATAAGAATTATTGAGTGAATTATATCTGGGACCAAGTCAGAGCGGGTGGCTCTCAGCAACGGTCCTAGTGGAACTCAAAAGATAAAGTGTGGTACCTAATGATTTCAAGCCTATAAGTACAACTAAGAATCAAGCTCTGTAGCAGCTTATGAGAAGGTGCCTTGAATGTTCTATGATGTGTTACCTTGTGGTGTAGCATTTGAGAAATGTGAAATAATTCGTGAGATATGAGACAACATGGTCTCGCAATTCAAGGCCACTCGGGGTGAGTGCAGAGGGACTATGTTATGTGTTGAAGAGAGTTAGTATTAATTCCAAAGCAATCAAGGATAAATTGGAAGGAAAGGGATTGATTAGCCATAGTTGAATTTGGCATGTTGGGGTCTGTGATCCGTTCATTCAGCGTGATCGAGTTATGCGTTAGATTTGTGGCGGTACGTGTGAGGTTTGTCGGCCGCCGTAATTGATAACATTCTAAACCATTCTACTGTTGTGGCTTGTTATGTGGAAGCAGATTCAGGAAGGGCTGGTGGCTTGGACGACTACTTGCAGATTTTCATATTCTACGGTTATGGGAATTTACCTGTGTGTTGCTATGATTCTCCCGAAGTGAGTTAAGTGAAAAGTTCGTATGTGATGAAGTGTTAAAATATTAATGATTTCGGAGTTATGATGAAAATCGTGTTCTATCGTAGGTCGGCACGTTGGGTGCAGTGAGTAGCATGGAAATACGAAGTGAGGATCAAGGTTGCAGTTCAGTGTTGACAAGGATGTCAGGCTCGGATGAGCAAGGAAAGGGTTGAATGATTAAAGTAAGTTGGGGTTGTCTTCAGCGTCACCTGAGATTGGTGTTTTGTAACGAGAGCTTGTATCATGGCTAAAGATTCTTGATCGCTTATCAGCGTTAGTGTGGTCGGTGGGTTGGAGGTAAGACCCAGTTAATTGTTATGGTAGATTGTGGGAGTGTGTTCCACAGGAAGATTGCATAAATGTGGCACGACGCCACTTGATTGATTAAAGATATAGACCAAGTATGAAGAATTGTGATGATATCGTTAAATTGAGAATTTATTCCTGGAGGGCACTTTGTATATTGGGTTATGAACTGAGGAGGTTGCTCCGGTTATGATGGTTATTCTTACGTCATATGAGGCAAAAAGGGGGTTGCTACGGACCTTTGAAAGGTCATTGGCCAAGTTGGTGCAATCAGAAATCGGCTTGAGATCAGTGGATTGATTTAAATATGAACAGGGCTTTATATCGGGCCAGTGTGTTCGCTTCAGCGAGCGTTCCCTATGGAGGAACAGTCGGGGTATTATTTTGTCATCAGCTATTCCAGGTAATGATGTAATGCGCCGTATGAGTTGTGAGACAGCTTGGTAAATTTTATGTGTTGAGGTTCCGCGTGGCAATGTCGAATTATGAGCAAGATGGCTCTTGAGATTCAGACTGTATATCGCACCTCAGTTGTGCTCGAGTTTTGTAGCTTATCGCGCTATATGTCCCCTCAGGGATGGCATTATGCACTTAGCGTGCTTGTGACCTAGATTCGGTATTTTATCGCGATGAGCAAATTAGCTCGATGTGTATCTCCTTATGTGAGTTCTACGTGTGGATCGGGTGGCACGCCGCCATGGTTATATTGTGAGGATCGGGTGGCACGCCGCGATGGTTATATTGTGAGGATCGGGTGGCACGCCGCCATGGTTATATTGTGAGGATCGGATGGCACGCCGCCATAGTTATGCTGTGTGGATCGGGTTGCACGCCGCAACAGTGTGATGATGAGTGTAGTTTTTTATATGTTAATTTTGTATGTCCTGCTTCCTATTTTCTAAGGAAAGTCCGTAGTAGTGCGGGAGTTAGGTAATTCCTTCCAGACTTCGATTTCCTGTTTGTGTTGTGTTCGGATTGGTGGCCTATTGGCACATTGTAGCGTCATATGAGACTTGTGATCGCATTCGGAGTGGCTTATTGCCGAGCAGTTCGTACTGGGTAAGATGAGATTGTGGGATTTAGGATCAGTGCAATCTGATTATATGAAGTATGTTATGGAGATTAGACCATTATTTGGTTCAGAATGAGGTGATGGTTTTGTCAGGGGGTACAGACCTAATGACTTGTTGACTCGGCAGTTGATTATGAATTTCTGCACATCTCT
>NW_017698304.1:0-2746 GCF_001879085.1 Nicotiana attenuata | reverse complement strand
TGAGGACGGCCTGAGCCAACTCTGCACGGCCTCAACCTTCCTCGGATCCACCCGAATACCCTCACTAGAAATCACATGGCCTAAGAATGCCACAGAACTCAGCCAAAACTCACATTTTGAGAACTTTTCATATAACTTTTTCTCCCTCAAGGTCTGTAGCACGGCCCTTAGGTGCTGCTCATGATCTTCCCGACTCCGGGAATACACCAGAATATCATCAATAAAAACAATCACGAACGAGTCAAGATATGGCCTGAACACACTGTCCATCAAATGCATGAAAGCTGCAGGGGCATTGGTCAGCCCAAATGACATGACAAGGAACTCGTAATGGTTATATTGAGTCCTGAAGGCAGTCTTCAGGATATCTGGCTCCCGAATCTTCAACTGATGGTAACCTGAGCGCAAGTCAATCTTAGAAAACACCTGTGCGCCCTGAAGCTGGTCAAACAGATCATCAATGCGAGGCAAAGGATAACGGTTCTTCACTGTAACCTTGTTCAACTGGCGGTACTCAATACATATGCGCATAGAACCATCCTCTTTCTTCACAAACAAAATAGGAGCACCCCACGGTGAAACACTGGGTCGAATAAAACCCTTACCAAGCAATTCCTGTAACTGATCCTTCAACTCCTTCAACTCAGGAGGAGCCATACGATACGGAGGAATGGAAATGGGCTGAGTGCCCGGCAACAGATCAATGCCGAAATCAATGTCTCTATCAGGCGGCATGCCTGGAAGATCGGCTGGAAATACATCGGGATAATCCCGTACCACTGGAACAGAATCAACAGAAGGGGTATCAACACTAACATCTCTCACATAAGCCAAATACGCGGCACACCCCTTCTCAACCATGCGCTGAGCTTTAAGAAAAGAGATAACTCTACTGGGAGTGTGGTCTAAAGTACCACTCCACTCAACACACGGAATACCTGGCATAGCCAGCGTCACGGTCTTGGCGTGACAATCAAGAATAGCAAAATGGGGCGACAACCAGTCCATGCCCAAAATAATGTCAAAATCCACCATACCGAGTAATAATAAGTCTGCTCTGGTCTCAAAACCACGAATAGTAACCAAACATGATCGATAAACGCGGTCCACAACAAGAGAATCTCCCACAGGAGTAGAAACATAAATAGGGAAACTCAAAGAATCCCGAGGCACACCCAAATGAGGAGCAAAGTAAGAAGACACATAAGAGTAAGTAGAGCCCGGATCGAATAGAACAGATGCCTCTCTGTGACAAACCATAATAATACCTGTAATGACGGAGTCGAAGGCAACAGCCTCAGTACGAGCAGGAATAGCATAATATCTGGCCCGGCCCCTCTCTCGAGGGCGACCTCTATCTCCCCGACCTCCGCCCCTAGCCGGCTGGGCAGGTGGGGTAGCTCCTGGAGCTGTGATCATGGCCTGAGAACTCTGAGGAGCACGCTGCGGCTGAGCAGTCTGTGAAGATGCACCCCTACCAAGTCTGGGGCAGTCCCTAACCATATGGTGTGTATCACCACACTCAAAACAAGCTCTGGGAGGACGCGGTGGCTGTGACTGGCTGGGACTAGGCCTGCTGGACTGACCTCTGGAAGCACCCCGCGCAGGAGGCGCGCTAGAAACTGGAGGTGCATAGTAAGGCTCCTGAGGTGCAGGTGGAGCTGGAGTACTGCCGGCTGCTGGAAGAGCTGAATGAACAGGGCGACCCGCATAACCCCTACCATAATGACCTGCTGATGGGGTACGGGCACCAGAGTAGTGACCCGACTCTCGAGACCTCTTGGCCTCCCTCTCCCCTCGCTCCCTGGCGAGCATACCCTCAATACTCCTAGCAATGCTCACTACCTGCTGATAAGGAACGTCCGTCTCCAACTCTCGAGCCATGCTAGATCTGATGGGTGGGATAAGACCCTCAATGAACCTATGAACTCACTCGCAAACTGTAGCAACCAAAGCCGGTGCATGCCTGGCCAACCTAGTATAACGGATAGCATACTCTGAAACGGTCATAGCACCCTGGCGCAAATGCTCAAACTCTACGCGCCATGCATCCCTGAGACTCTGGGGGACAAACTCTCTCATGAACATACCCGAGAACTGGGTCCAAGTCAGTGAAGCAGCCTCGACTGGACTGTCTATCTCATAAGTGCGCCACCAATCATAGGCACCTCCCCGAAGCTGAAAAGCAGTGAAAGAAACCCCGCTGAACTCCACTATGCCCATAGTGCGAAGAATACGATGACACTCCTCTAGAAATCCCAAGGCATTGTCTGATGCTAATCCACTGAACACTGGGGGGATCATACTTCTTGAACCTCTCAAGTCTGCGCTACTCGTCCTCTGAAGCAGCTGACCCATCCTCGGGCTGAACTGGTGCTGCAGGCGGTGCCGGAATAATCTCGGGAGCCTGCTCAACCTGCACTCGCTGCTCAGGAGTGCGGACGGCAGGAGTGTGTGCTCCTCCCCCTGCCTGGGATGTGGCTGCAGCAAGGAGAAGCAACCCCGCCTGAGCCAAGGTGGTGTACATGCTCATGAACTGAGCCAAAGTCTCCTGAAGCGCTGGAGTAGTAGTGGCAGTAGTAGGTGTGCCAGGTGCCTGGGCTCCGGCTGGATCTGCTGGTGGTACCTCGGCGGCAGCTCGCGCAGGTGCTCTGGCTGCACCACGTGCGCGTCCTCGACCTTTCCCCCGGCCCGGCTCTGGTGGGTGCGTCGTCGCTAAAGGGGGTCGGGGCCGGGTCGGGGTCCG
>NW_017698303.1:0-2746 GCF_001879085.1 Nicotiana attenuata | reverse complement strand
AAACAATCACCAAACAGCCCAAACAACATCAATAATAATCATATTGAGCCTCCCAAAACAGTCCACGCACAACCTAATCACTTCATACATACGACGGCCACCGTAGTCGTGTCAAACGATCCGGAAATGTTACGAAGAACTACCAGCCCACAACCCTACATCTATATGGTGTTTTTCCACATCCTTCCTCCTCCAAAACTCCACAAAACAGTAGTAAAAGATACAACCCAATACCAACACGAAACAGCCCAAAAACAGCGCACAACAAGTCGAATAATTCGAACTCACGGCTTCCAATCACCGTCCCGTGAGTTCTAGCTATTAGGAAATGAATTTATCAACATTCCTTCATATTTAAAAGCTTAAATACAGAAATAAGGCATTTTCTTAACTATTAAATACCTTCCAAAACTCCAACTACAAAGAAAAAGAGAGGCAATATAGCGATACTCACGTCGTGGGGATCGTTCTAGTGTTATTGCTTCGTGATTTTGTGCCTCGGATGATAATCTTGTTGGATAACCTTGTGGACAGCTTAAGGGTGAGGTTAGGGGTCTTATTTGGTCGAGCTCTCTGGAATTATGAAGAAAGAGACGACATAGGAAGATAAATATCCATTTTGGTTGAAAAGTCAAAAGGTGCTACTTGGCACCATCTCATTGGCCCTTTTTCAAATACCTATATATTTTTATCCGGATATCGTATGAACGAACGGTTAAGAGTGTTGGAAACTAGATTCCAAGACCTTCAATTTGATATATAATATGTCCCAAAAAGACCTCATATAACACACGAAATGTATTGCTCAAAAAGCTTTAGTGACACACCTACTTGCCAACTATATAGTCTGTGCAGTCTTGCAAAACTGCAAATATCTCTCTACCCCGATGTCGTATCGAAGAACGGTTTAATACATTGGAAACTAGACTCGTAGATCTTCAATTTGATATGTAGATTATCCATTGATTCCAAGTATATTGGGAGAAAAGTGCATCTACATTTGACCTAAATGTCAGCAAATTATAAATGGAACTTGTGATGACCTTTTCCAACTTTTGTTCCACAACTCGCTTGACTTCAAAACATAACACCAACTATCGTACGACTAAAATAACTCATAATATAATCTCGTTATAATGTTAATAACCCTAGTATCACCCCAAAAGTACATGGTAAAATATTCCAACTTGTCGACTTTCGACGAAACTTATTTTCTTCAATTCGTTTAGCTTCTAAGCCTTCAAACCCTCTTGCTACTTGGTACTAATGATCTTAAATATTTGTAACCTCCACATTAACATGATGAACTAACTTTCTAAACTTTTAAAAGATGATTCCCTTTCTGAGCTCACATTAATTGACTTATGACGTACTCTTACATACGATAACACGGGGTGTAACATAAGCGGACAAAAAGGGCCACCCGCAAACTAAAAAGCCAAATCGTCTTGTCCTCCGAGGAGGAGGACGACAAAGAGGATGACGATGAGGAGCAGCCGGAGCTCGTCCGCCATCGATCCATTCGACCGGACCCTGAGCCGGTGGTCGATCCAGCTGAGGCTCCTCCCGAGGACGTGAGGGTTGAGGATGCTAGTGGACCCTCGGCCCCTGCGCGGGCGTCCCCGGGTACCGATCATCCGGTTACGTCCCCCCCGTCTTCCTCGACTTGGGGGCAGCTGCCGGACGACATCCCGATGATGGGAGGTAGCTTCGAGACCTTTTTTGATGGGTTACCCTTCGCCAACACTTTCGGGCTCGAAACCCCCCGGAAAGACCCTCAGGCCGAATCAAGTGGGACTTCGGCCGTCAACAAGCTTGTCGATAGGTTTCCAGCTCCGAGCCTGGACCCGGACTGTAACAGGATAGTATCTTTTGCTATCCCCAAAGACGTCCGGGCTCTGGGGCCCCCGGTCGGGGTTGCAAGCTATCTTCATCACCTGATGACGGAGGAAGACCGGGCTGCAACCGAGGCTGTAGATTGGACATGCCTTTTCAACGAAGCCCAACAGGCGCAGCTCAAGGTACTTGCTTCTTCCTTTATTTCTAATATTTTTGCCTTGTGATTCAGTACTGACTCTTTAGACTTTTTCTTTGCAGGCATCGGTGCTATATCACTCGATGTTCCTCCGGATCAAGGACAAAATGGAGTCGGAGCGAGAGGGGCGCCGGGTCCTTGAAGAAAAGCTGCTAGAAAGCCGGACCGGATTGGACCTTTTGAACAAAGAGCACGCGTCCTGTGCTATCCGGATGGAGGAAGCGAAGAAAGAGCTAGGTTGTAAGCTAAGGGGGGTGCAAGCCGAGCTTAATCGGGTTAAGGCCGAGCTTGACGAGAGCAGAGCCGAACTTGATGAGAACAAAGCCGAACTGGAAGCCCGGGTGCAACAGTTGGAGTCGGAGAAGACTTCCCTTCGGAAAGAGGTTGCGGACTTGACGTTGGCCAATGAGGCTCGAGTCCTTGAAATTGAGCTATGGACCAATCGATTTCGGGAAGCTGAGGCTAAGGTTTCCCAAGTCGAGGAGACTGCCAACGATCTGGTGGCCCAATATAGGGCCGATGCTGATGCGGCCAACCAGCAGTCAAGAATGTTAGCCGAATATGCGAAGTGTCAGGCCCGGCTTGAAGTTCTTACAAAACTCCAACGTCGCGGTTTCGATCTTGCATCGGACGTCACCAAAGCCGCCGAAGCTGAGGACGCTTCGAGAAGGGCGACGTTCCCCGAAGAATTCGAGGATGGCTCTGATTGAC
>NW_017698302.1:0-2746 GCF_001879085.1 Nicotiana attenuata | reverse complement strand
ATGAGTAGCTAAAATTCCTTGTCTAAGGCGTTGATAGAACCTAGGGTGATGAACTTCTTGTTTATGTGAATACAAATTGCTAGTTTAATCTTTATTTGTTCAACTTCGTGTTCGTTGTAGTTAATTGACAGGATCCTCAATTAGCTGTGCCTATTTAGTGTGCATAACTTGGAAAAGAGTGCATATTTAGGGTATTGTTGAACAACACCACTCCTAGATTATTAGAGGAATCTATAATTGCGGGTTTAAAGGCGGGATTAGGAATAACGAAGCCTTGGGTGCAATCTAAATTGAATTGTGCTAAATAAAGCAAGCTAGTGTATCTTGGGAGAGTGCAATAGTAGATTACTGTGATTACTCGGGAGAGATTTGCGGCAAGATTAGCGTTCATGATTGATAGAGATGTGTGGGTAAATTTGTATGAGCATAAACAGAAGGGATTCCATCAATAGGGGAAATCATTGCCTTAGCTCTTTCTCATAATTGTTTACAACCCTTTTAATTTAGTTACAGCCATTTAGTTATTTGTAAGCTAGTTATTAAAGAACACTCAACTGAGAATTTGAATATTTGGGAAGCTGGTTCTGAAGACTTAGTGGGTCTGAAGATAGCGGTTGATAAGTTAACTTTCTGTGGATTCGACCCTGGGCGTAATACTCGGGTTATATTTGCAACGTCCGCAGAGTCCTTTTTATAAGGCATAGTTGGGCGTCATAAATTTTGGCGCCGTTGCCGGGGAGTTAACGGAATTATCAATTGCCATTGACAGAAATACAAAGATTCTTGTTGTAGTCAGTTTTCTCTCTACCAACTTTTTCATTGAAAATTTGACGGTTGTTGATCTGGGTGCACAGGTGCATGCCTAGAAATTCTACGAGGACTGGAGAACTGCTTGAAGGACTCTCGGACCCCGAGAAGACATTCCGGGCATTGAATCGTGCAAACAAAAGACTTCAACAATCACAACAAATACACCAACTCGAAATTGACATGGGCGATATAAACGACCCCAACGGGAACGTCAGGAATGAGCAATTGGCACCTCCTGTGCCTGAGGGTGCACTTTATGACTGCTGACAATCTGGCCACTGCCATTATTGTGCCTGCGATACAAGCTGAATCGTTCCAGATCACAAATATGTGCTACACTTGTTGCAGAACAAGGGACTTTTTTCTGGGACACAAACAGATGACCCTCAGCAACACTTAAAGAACTTCCTGTCTATTTGCAAAACTCAAAGGCAACCGAACGTGACTCCGGAAGCAATCAGATTATTATTGTTTCCATTCTCGGTGACAGGAGCTGCTCAGGTTTGGCTAAACTCGCTTCCCATAAACTCTAT
This sequence comes from Nicotiana attenuata, assembly GCF_001879085.1. NCBI lineage: Eukaryota > Viridiplantae > Streptophyta > Magnoliopsida > Solanales > Solanaceae > Nicotiana > Nicotiana attenuata. Next base: position 1,403 of record NW_017698302.1, on the reverse strand, counting down.
AGCAACTTAGGATGAGTTGGTCAAGCAATTTCACAACAAGTTCCATCCTCCAAACAAGACCGCTCAACAAATTGATGAGATTGTGAGTTTCAAATAGAAACTAATGGAGACACTACACGAGATATGGGGCAGGTTTAAAGGAATGTTGGTTATGTGTCCCCACCATGGTGTTCCAGAGCAGATGTTGGGACAACGGTTTTACATGGGACTGTCAGACAGCTTGAAGAATATAGTTTATGCCTCGGTTGGTGGGGCATTCTTGAGCAAGACTTGGAGAGAAGTTCAGAATTTGCTCGACAAGATGGCGCAGAATTCGGGTTGGACATCTAGGAATGCACCTATCACTCCAGTGGTGCACTCAGTGCCTCTTGATCCTTCTAATACAATGGCTGAAAACATGGTGACTCTTTTGACGCAAATGAGCATCCTCACCAAAAAGATGGAGGAATCAGGGCTGAAGCAACAGGTTCACATAGTAGACACTACCAATGGGGGCTTGTGCACATCTTACATTAGCCAGCCAATTGGTAATCCATGGAATACAGAGCATGATCATCATCACCAGCACCCTGAAGATATGAACTATGTGGCTAACTATGGGGGTCATAGGCAAGGTAGTCAGAACTGGGGTCAGCAGACTCAGCAGTAGTACAGGCCACCGCAGCCACAGTATAACGCCAGAAATATGGGAGGCATGAGACCCCCCAACAACATGGCACCGTATCCTAGACCTCAAGGGTACAACAATCAGCAGCAAGGGTACCACCTACCTCAGCAACAGCAGGGTGGAAGATAGGAAGATGGGTTTGCAAGGCTTGAAGCAATGATGCAGCAGGTTATTGGATCCAATGCTAAAATAAATGAAAGGGTGGATGTACATGATGCAGCTATCAAGAATATTGAGGTACAAGTAGGCCAGATTTCAATGTCACTTAACAATCGTCCTCAAGGGACATTACCTGCAGATACCCAAATCAACCCAAAAGATCAGGGCCCAAAGCAGCTGATGGCGGTGAGTCTACGGAATGGTAGGGATTTAGATGTTGAGCAAGAGAGAGCTCGAGAAAACATACAAGCTGAGACACTAATTCCAGTGCCCATTGAGCCGGATGATTCTACGGGATTGACAGAGGTAACAGTTCAGCCTGCTCCTGAAGAAAAGAATATGCAGCAAGAGACCGAGACAGTAGCTGAGCCAGTAATTGAGACAGTAGCGGAACCAATAGTTGAGACAGTAGCTGAGAAGGAGAAATCCCAAGTGATTGGGAAGAAAGACCTCCTGCACCATTCCCGCAAACGGTTGGCCAAGCATCAAAAGGAGGAGCAGTATAAAAACGTTCCTGGAGATGCTACAAACAAATCCAGATAAACATTCCACTGATTGAAGCTCTAAAGGAGATGCC
>NW_017698301.1:0-2746 GCF_001879085.1 Nicotiana attenuata | reverse complement strand
GGACTTCATTCTCTTTGGCCAATCTTTTTCTCTCACTTTCGTCAGCGGCGGCTTGCAAGCTATTTTCAAATCGGAGGTCTTGGACCTGTTTTTCCAGTGCTCCTATGCGAGCCCTGTACTCACTTTCTTTAGCTAACCACGCCCACTGTTCTTCTGATGCTTCAGCAAATTCCTGGACGTGTGGTCTTTTAGCTGGCCTTTCGTGCTCACATTCTCTTCTATACCAAGCAAGGTATCCTGGCGACACTTCGCCTTTGGCCCGATCCTGTACGCAAGTATCCCTTTTTAAGTATTGGCATTCGTTCCAAATCTGGCGAACTATTGCTTCAGGAAACTGGCCATCAGGGCCAATCTCAACCACTTGCAAACTAAGATCATCATCCTTGGGTACTATCTGGCACCTCCCCAGCTGCCTCAACACTCGATACGGGGTGTAAGGCTGAATGCTTCTAAGTCCCATTAGAAGGAAATGTGGTCGGGCTGCCGGCATATATATGATTTCATCAACGGGTAACCATCCCAGTGTCCACTCTAATTGGCTAGCAGTGAGGGACCGGAAATATGTTGTCCATCCCGTGACTCCTTCCGGCAATTTGACTCCTTTAATCCTTGTGTAAAATTCTTCTATGCATGTTTTTCCTGGAAACCCGTAACTCAAAAACTGAGGCCGATGGCACAGATGCTCGATCATCCACATTTGTAGCAATATGTTGCACCCCTCGAAGAAAGCTTCCCCCGCCTTACAGGTTGTAAGGGCTCGGAAGATGTCCGCCAATATCATAGGTGCAAATGTACTTTTGGCCTGGGTAATTAACGTGCTGACGACCCCGGCTATTTTTATATCGATGTTCCCATCCTTCCTCGGAAATACTAAAAGCCCCAAGAAAGCCACCATAAAGGCGAAACATCGATGCTCCTCCCACTTCTGGCGGTTTCCTTTGCTACATATCTTACTTTCTGGGTTGTTGAACCCCCCGATATGACCATAGCGATGATATATGAAGCTTAGAGTACAAAAACCATTTGCCAAGTCTGTGTTACGGACGGTCCTGACTATCTTCAAGGAGTCTAGAAATTTGTGTACAGCTACAACTCTGGGAGCAACCAAGAATTTGTGCCTCAACGGAACCTCATCCTTTCCAATGTAGCCAGCTATTTCCTCCAATGTCGGGGTAAGCTCAAAATCCGAAAAATGGAACACATTATGTGCTGGGTCCCAACATGTAACTAGTGCCCTTATAATATCTCCCCGAGGCACAATATCGAGCAAACCGGTAAGCCCTTTCAAATGTTTCTTGACCGCATCTTGCCCTTCTTTGCCCAAATCGTTCCACCACAGACGCAACTCCAAAGGGATTTTATGCATGATTGAAAAGGGTTCATTTTGAGTCGTGCTCATCCTGCACATTTATTAAGGTGATTTAACCACTTATTTGACCTAAAAAAGAAAAGCAAATGACACTATTTTTGTTCAAATTTCCAATTTTAAAACAAACGGCCGGTTTTGCAGTTACGGCCTTTCAGCACTTCGAGGAGAAGATTTTAAGGCTGTGCCTGCTAACCGCTGAAACCGACTCAGGGTGGCTGTTCTTGCAAAAACAGCCTTCCGGCACCCTTTTGGGGACATTCGGCTTATTTTAAACAAGAATGGCATCACCCGACTTATTTTGTAACAAAATTAGAATTTTGGTAATTTTTGGCTATTTTTGCAAAGGGGAGGTTGGACCCGATGAGGGTTGCCTACGTATCTCACATCCGGTGAGAATCAAACCAGCGTAGTTCGGGCAAATAAATCTAACTATTTTTGAAAACACCCCCTAATTTGAAAAAAAAACTTTTTTTCTTTTGGTTTTTGTTGGCAAATTCACTTTTCTGAAAGCAAGATTCTTTTTATATTTTCTTTTTTAGTGGCAAATAAAATGAACTAATTTGAAAATAAAACTTTTTTTTCTTTTCCACTGGCAAACAAAACAAACTACTTTTCTTTTTTTTCTTTCATTTTCTCAAAAATCCGGCAGCATTTCGGCACTACTTGGCCATTGGTTTTTTTTCCTGGTATAGGTAACTAATTCTCCCCACTGCTACTTTGCTTTTTCTCTCTTTTTTTTCAATATTGCCCAGATATTCAAAGCCGGTCAGCATGCGATTCCAAAACAGATAAATGCACAAGTAGGATGCATCAGGATGGTCCATTACTCCGGGTACACCTGTCCTAGACGGACCCAACCCCTGTGTTGAGTCCCCTAAGTCAAAATGCACGTGATGCAGATAAGCGTTCCTACTAGGGATCCGGCATGAAGTCAAGTTCTTCTAGGTTCAAAACCTGGATATGTGTTCTAGACTGTGTACCCGAGCGGACAACTCGAGTCGAGGAGGGGGCTACGTACCGGGGACCCGCGGGATCGTCCGGCTTAGTAACTTGTCCGGCCTCTTTCTTATTTCAAGGTATGACACTAACAGAATAGGGAGTCTCAACCAGTAAGCACATCCCCGGAGGTGAGAAGAGAAGGGTTTCGGCACAGTTTATATACAGTTCAGATAATATCAAAGCAGTAAAGCATTTAGCACATTTAGCAGGAAACATGTAGGAAAATCAGATAAAGCCAAACATAACAATTATTCTCAGCTCGAATTCTTAAACCCTGAACCGGAGTTCTGGGTTTGACTCCCCAGCAGAGTCGCCAGAGCTGTCACACCTCCTTTTTCACTACACCCGCGTAAAGAGGGTATGATAAAGGGAGTTATT
>NW_017698300.1:0-2746 GCF_001879085.1 Nicotiana attenuata | reverse complement strand
ATTTCTTCTAAATGCGGGGGCTACGTATGTACTAGGTGACGAGAGTCCGTGCGTAGCTACTATAATGTTATTGCTTGGGTAGTTTAGGACCCACATCATGCCTAATTTGGAGATATCTTTTATTTAAATTGTCAATATGATAAATTGTGAATTTCTAGAGACTTGAGAAAACGAAAAGTGAACATATGAACTTGTTGAACCTATGTAGAAGTTTCCTTGCATATAAATGAGAATTTGTGTGCATTCTTGATGTTTTCTGGATAATTGTGGATCGGGCCGATCACCTCGGTGAGAATAGATGCATCTATGGTTCGGGCCGTTTGACCCTCGGCAGTGCACAATTTATTTTCTATTGGAGCGGGCCGTTGACCTCGGCATGATTGCGCATGATATATATGCTTAAGTTTAGACATGACATGATTACTTGTCAAGTATGTAAAAATAAAAAAGGAAAATGGTAATTTAATTATGGTTAAGAACATGAATATGACTTTTCATTTAAACTTGCTGTTATTGGAAATCCTCCATGTTGTATATCTCACATTATTGTTATATTATCTTGACCTTAGTAAGTATCAAGTCGACCTCTCATCTCTAATTCTTCGAGATTAGGCGGGATACTTACTGGGTACATGTTGTTTATGTACTCATGCTATGCTTCTGTACTTAAATGTACAGGACTTGAGGCAGGTGGATCTGGACATCATTCTGGTGCGCGTCAGTGAGCACACTTGAGATTTCTACGCTCAGCTGCTTCCCTTTCATGCTGATCCGCAGCCGAAGAAGTCTTTCTTTGTATTTTTGTTTCTGTCTATCCTGATTCAGTCAGTAGGGTAGTGTATTATACTTTTGCGTATATTCTGCTAGTTGCCCGTAGCTTGTGACACCAGGTTCTGGCACACACATTAGTAGACATTTATTTTGGGGTTATAAAATCATCTTGATACATTATTGATCGCTATTGGCTTTAACTTTAATTTGAGAATCTATTATACTTATTTTTGGTAAAAGTATAATGAGAATTTAATCATATTTTCGTGTTGGCTGGCCTGACAATGGTGTCGGGCGCCATCATGACCTCTTAGGGAAAATGGGTCATGACAACATGGTATCAGAGCACTAGGTTCATGTAGGTCTCACGAGTTATGGGCAAACCCGATAGAGTCTTGCTGATCGGTACGGAAACGGCTATATTTATCTTCGAGAGGCTATACGGTATTAGGAAAGACTACTCTTTATTCATTCCCTGTCGTTCAGTGCTTAATGTACTAAATTTCCCTCTTCTATTCTCTCACAGATGGTGAGGACTCGTACTGCTGCCGTTCCGGACCCGGGAGAGGCTGCTCCCCCTATCGTTAGAGGCCGAGGCAGAGACCGGGGGAGGGCACCGACCCGCGGTAGGGGACGAGGGAGTCCCAGAGCTGTTCCAGTTGCACCACCGGTAGGTCCTGCGAGGGATCCCATCATTGAGGAGTAGGTGAGGCGCCCGCAGCTGAGCCTACCCAGGTGGATTTCATGACAGCGCCGGGATTTCAGGAGGTCATTGGCCGGATGCTACGGTTCATGGACACTATGACTCAGGCTGGTTATTTCCAGCAGACCCAGCTGCTTCACAGGCAGGAGGGGGAGCCCAGACCCGTACTGCCCAGGCTCCAGGTCATGCAGCTGCAGTATATCGGACTCCGGGTGCACTGCCCGCAGATGGGGCTCCGCTAGTTTCTGCATTGGCACCCCAGCCTAGGCCAGCTGTGGACGGCGATCCGCAGAAGTTATTGGATAGATGGACCAGGCTTCACCCCCCAGTCTTCGGGGGTGAGCGTCATGAGGATGCCCAGGACTTCATTGACAGGTGCAGGGACAGACTGCACAACATGAGGATATTGGAGTCGCATGGAGTTGACTTCACCACTTTTCAGCTGGAGGGCAGGGCCCGCAGATGGTGGCAGTCTTATGCACTTAGCAGGCCAGCAGGTGCTCCTCCCCTCACCTGGGGTCAGTTCACTCAGTTATTCCTCGATCGGTACATTCCACCCTCTAAGAGGGAAGAGCTGCGTCATCAGTTTGAGCATCTAGAGCAGGGTCAGATGTCAGTGACCGATTACGAGGCGAGGTTCTCGGAGTTGTCTCGCCATGCACTTATGATACTTCCCACAGAGGCAGAGAGAGTACGGAGGTTCGTTGTGGGGTTACACCCCACTATCCGGTCAGGTATGGCCCGGGAGGTAGAGATGGGCACGAGGTATCAGCTAGTTCTTGAGATTGCTCGCATGATTGAGGGTTACCGTCTGAGGGGTAGAGAGCAGATGCAGCAGGATAAGAGGGCCAGATTCTCGGGAGAGTTCAGAGGTGCCCCAGCTAGGGGTAGAGGTCAGTTTGGGAGGGGTCAGCCCAGCAGGCCCCCAGTTTCAGCACTGCAACCTGCTCGGGGTGCTCCAGCGCGCTCTTATTTCAGCTCCATGCCAGAGAGTTCTTATCGCCCGCCAGCTATTCAGGGTTCATCCGGTGGGTATTCAGGTCCTCCGGATCGTTCCAGTCCTTTTTTCAGTGCTATGCCGGAGAGTTCATACCGCCCACCGGCTATTCAGGCTTCTTCTAGTGGATCTTCTGCTTTTCAGAGTCAGCCATCCGGGCAGCAGGTCACCGCACCATGTTGTTTTTAGTGCGGAGACCCGGGTCACATGAGGAGATACTGCCCCAGGCTTAGGGGCAAGGCAGTGCAGTAGGGGCAGCAGCCCATGACTCCAGC
>NW_017698299.1:0-2746 GCF_001879085.1 Nicotiana attenuata | reverse complement strand
GGAGGTAAAGAACAACAACAACCCGGAAGAGGTGGTTCCTCCCGAGGGGGAAAGGGAAAGAGAATTGCTAAACTCACTCCCCAGGCCCGGGCAAACATTAAAAAGACCCGTAAGCTGATACGAGCTGCTGATAGGGCTGCCTCCCACTCTTCAGGGAGTGAGTATGCACCTTCCTGGAGCATCACCTCAGAATCAGCCCCCACTCACACCTCTGACCCACTCCAAGTACATGACACTCCTTCACCTTCACCCACCTCCAAGAGACCGGTCAACGTAGTTTCGGATTCGTCTGATGAGTCCGTAGCAAGAAGTGAAGAACAATACTCCTCCTCCCCTACAGCTTCATTATCTGGGGAGAGTGCAGGATATGGTGAGGGAGGTGAGCCTCAAGTCGGGGGAGTTGATCGAACCAGAAAACCTGAAGCCTGGGCAGACAGATTTGTGAGTGAGATAGCGTTCCACAAATTTAGAGAGTGGTGGCCCGTGAGGAAATTGATCCCGGAGAGACAATTCATTGACAGTGATCTTCTACCTCTCAGCCCAAAGGTGCAAGAGCAATTCCGTACTAGAGATGGCTGGGGCTTCTTCATGGAGAGGTGTATTGATGCTAATGAGCATATGGTAAAAGAGTTCTATTGCAATGTTTCTCATGTGGTTAAGGACACAAAGGCGACGAAGGTGCGGGATAAAATGGTGGTTTTTGATGGGAAGTCCCTGAATGAATATTTGAGGTTCAAAGAGGAGGATGAAACAGAATACTTAGCGAAGCTAGCAATGGGTGAGGAGGTGCGTCCTTGGTTGGCCGAGTACTTGGCAGCCCCGGGCACTGTTCCAAAATGGTTGAAGGCGGGGGAGAAGATTCTACGGAACACATTCAATTTTGAAGCCAAGGGTTGGTTGACATTCGTTTGTAGTAGACTTGATCCCTCCACACATGATCACTCCGTTCCTCTTGTCCGGGCTGTTCTTGTGGCGTCTATCATGGTCGGGCTTCCTCACAATGTGGGCAACATCATCTCAAGGGTGATCTCTGCAGTCGGACAGGAGACCAACACAAACTACCCCTTCCCGAACACTCTGTCCATGTACTTTAGGGATTTGGAGGTGAAGAAAAAGCGCTTTGATGTCAAGGCAAAACCGGTGGCCCCCTATTCATGGTATAGCCAATTGGGTTCCGACAACCCAAAATCCAAAAAGTACCAGCCACCCACTTCTGCCCCAACTGGCCAGTCTGAGAAGCCAGTTGTGGGCGAGCCTTCTGCTGGACCATCCTTCATCCCTGCCACTTCCACCAGTGAGCCTTTGCCCCCGGGCCCGTCTTCTGTTGCTGGCCCTTCTACTTCAGCTGACCCGGCAGTCCCTTCATCGAAGACTCATCGATTCACTGCCCACCAGCTCAGTCAGTCTTGCCAGTCTGAACAATTGGATGTCAGCAGCGACCTCGAAGTTGTCCACCTTGGCTACTACAGTTGAGGCACATTCAGCACCAGCCACTGCTCAGATTCCTCCTTCCATTGAGGAGACATTGAAGAAGCTCCTGGCCAACCAGGAGAAGATTTTGGAGACCCAAGCCACCTTGACTACGGCAGTAGCCTCGCATGGCAAGGCTTTGAAGGAGCTTGCCAAGGAACATAAGAAGATGAGAAAGTCAAGGGCGTCTCGGGAGTCGGTAAAGAAGCTGCGAGCAGATGTGGACAAGCTTTTGGCAGACCAGATGCCATTAGACTTGCTATTGGGGGATCTAGCTCTAGATCGAGCAGCAGCACAGCCACAGCAGGAGGAGGAGCCTAGGCACCCAAGGAAGAAGAGGAAGCTTCCTAGCACTGAGGTTGTTGTGATAGAGGTGGCACAGGTTCAGGAGGGTACCTCCACTGCTCCACCAGATGTTCAGCCGGTCCATGACCCGGCCCCTGTCCCAGCAGTAGAGCAGCAGCAGGCCGGGAACCAGTCTAAGGTTCCCGCCAGTACAGAGGACCAAGGGACCACTGATCAGCCCATGCAGACGGATCAGGCTTGAGGAGCCACTCTATATCCTTTCTCTGTTTTTATGCTTATTTTGATAGTTGGCATTGGGGACAATGCCAGCTCTTATTCGTGGGGGTGCGCCCTACTGTTTTGATTTTCGATACATTTGGATGATTGTATATATTTGACTTTTAGTTTATGTTTTTAGATTTGATAGTTGGCCTGTATATAACTGCTAACTTTGGCTACTTCTCTACTTTATGTATATATTCATCCCCGTTGTATATTCTACTCCTCATTGTACATATTCATTCGGTTTTTCTATTTTCGTTAAAATTTTTCGTTTTTAGCTTGGTATTTAGGCTCGTAGCCTTTTGTTTTGGTTTTGGCGTTGTCAATAAGCCCTTGGTTTTCTTAATGCCACGGTTCTTTCCAAGGGTAGAGTGTTGTGTGAACCGGGTGGCTCTTCCCAATGATGGATGGCGTGACAACCTTCTTAAGGGTTTGAGTCCGTTTTTGATTTCTTTTTCTTTTGATTTTGCGTAGTTAAGGGTACCTCAAGCAAAGCTTCACTTGGGCCTAACACATTTGCCTTTGATCCCATGGTCAAAGACATAATATTGTGCTTAGGATGGTGAAAGTTGTGGCCTTGAGACTCTTGTGTTGACCAAACAATCATCATGTGGTCTTGTTGAACCATTGTGCGCTTGAATCGTAACTAAGGTCATTGTGGGCCCTCAACTCGATGTCTTTAGCAATCCTTGAGGGTGTGTGGTGAGAA
>NW_017698298.1:0-2747 GCF_001879085.1 Nicotiana attenuata | reverse complement strand
ACACGCGTCAAATTCACTAGGCAGTCCTCAAATGAGTTCCCCACCACTGAGAAGTCATCCATGAACACCTCCATTATATCTTCTACCATGTCAGTAAATATGGCCATCATGCACCGTTGGAATGTGGCGGGTGCATTGCATAGACCAAAGGGCATCCTCCTGAAGGCATAAATTCCGTATGGGCATGTGAATGAGGTCTTTTCTCTATCCTCAGGGGCAATGGAGATCTGATTGTACCCGGAGTACCCATCCAAGAAGCAAAAGTGTGACCTCCCTGCTAATCTATCCAGCATTTGATCAATGAAGGGAAGTGGGAAGTGGTCTTTTCTGGTGGCTAGATTCAACTTTCTATAATCCATGCAGATTCTCCAGCCGGTGACGGTTCTTGTTGATATAAGTTCATTGTTGTCATTCTTTACTACCGTCATGCCACCCTTTTTAGGCACACATTGAACTGGGCTAACCCAGCTACTGTCAGAAATTGGAAAAATGATTCCCGCATCCAATCATTTTATCACTTCCTTCTTCACCACTTCCTTCATATTCGGATTTAGCCGTCTCTGATGTTCCCTGGAAGGTTTGTGCCCCTCTTCCAGCAGAATCTTGTGCATGCAATAGGCGGGGCTGATCCCCTTGATGTCTGCCATGGTCCATCCAATGGCAGTTTTGCACTCCCTAAGTACCTGTAAAAGCTGTTGAACCTGCACATCTAACAAACCAGATGAGATAATAACAGGCAATGTGGAGTCAGGCCCTAGAAATTCATACCTGAGGTGGGTTGGCAGAGGCTTCAATTCCAGCTTAGGGGGTTCCTCGATGGATGGTTTAGCTGGAGGGGTCTCTCTCTTTTCTAAGTGTAAGGGCTCAAACTCCAGATTTCTCTCCCAGAACCCTTTACCTTCTAGTGCCAACACCCATTCCGCCAAATCCTCACCATTCACTACATCCAAGTTTGTCAAACATGCAGCAAGGGGATCCTCGACCGTCAACGCTTCATCGTCAGCCTCTACAATTACATCTACTGCATCAATGAGGGAACAATTTGCAAACTCACTTGGTCGCCTCATCGATTTCTGCACATTGAATATAATTTCCTCATCATTGAGCCTCATCTTAAGCTCCCCTGTCTCGCAATCAATCAACGCTCTTCCCGTGGCCAAGAAGGGTCGTCCTAGAATTATGGGAATTTCTTCATCCACTTTGCAATCCAAGATTACAAAATCTGCAGGGAACATGAATTTCCCCATCTGAATAAGCACATCAACAAGAATCCCAAATGGACGCTTAACAGTCCTGTCAGCCAGCTGCAATAACATAGAAGTAGGTCGAGCTCTGCCAATGCCTAACCTCTTATAAATGACCAGGGGCATGAGATGAATGCTGGCCCCTAAATCACAAAGTGCCTTAGCAAATGCATAGTTACCAATGGTGCATGGAATTGTAAAACTACCTGGATCAGATAGTTTTTCAGCAACAGGTCTAGATACCACTGCACCACATGTCTGAGTAAGGGTCACAGTCGATAAGTCTTAAAAGTCAAACTTCCGAGACATCAAGTCCTTCATCATTTTAGCATATCCTGGCATCTCTTTTAGAGCTTCAATCAGTGGAATGTTTATCTGGATTTGTTTGAGCATCTCTAGGAACTTTTTGTACTGCTCCTCTTTTTGATGCTTGGCCAACCTTTGCGGGAATGGTGCAGGAGGTCTTTTCTTCCCAATCACGTGAGGTTTCTCCTTTTCAGCTACTGTCTCAACTATCGGTTCCGTTGCTGTCTCAATTACTGGCTCAATTACTGTCTCAGTCTCTTGCTGCATATTCTTTTCTTCAGGAGCAGGCTGAACCGTTACCTCTATCAATCTCGTAGAGTCATCTAGTTCAATGGGTACTGGAATTAGTGTCTCAGCCTGTATATTTTCTCGAGCTCTCTCTTGCTCAACATCTAAATCCCTGCCATTTCGTAGACTCACCGCCATCAGCTGCTTTGGGCCTTGATCTTTTGGATTGATTTGGGTATCTGCAGGTAGTGTCCCTTGAGGACGATTGTTAAGTGACATTGAAATCTGGCCCACTTGTACCTCAATATTCTTGATAGCCGCATCATGTGCATCCACCCTTTCATTTATTTTAGCATTGGACCCAATAACCTGCTGCATCATTGCTTCAAGCCTTGCAAACCCGTCTTCCTGTCTTCCACCCTGCTGTTGCTGAGGTGGGTGGTACCCTTGCTGCTGATTGTTGTACCCTTGAGGTCTAGGATACGGTGCCATGTTGTTGGGGGGTCTCATGCCTCCCATATTTCCGGCGTTATACTGTGGCTGCGGTGGCCTATACTGCTGCTGAGTCTGCTGACCCCAGTTCTGATTACCTTGCCTCTGACCCCCATAGTTAGCCACATAGTTCATATCTTCAGGGTGCTGGTGATGATGATCATGCTCTGCATTCCATGGATTACCAATTGGCTGGCTAATGCAAGATGTGCACAAGCCTCCGTTGGTAGTGTCTACTATGTGAACCTGTTGCTTCTGCCCTGATTCCTCCACCTTTTTGGTGAGGATGCTCATTTGTGTCAAAAGAGTCGCCATGTTTTCAGCCATTGTATTAGAAGGATCAAGAGGCACTGAGTGCACCACTGGAGTGATAGGTGCATTTCTAGAAGTCCAACCCGAATTCTACGCCATCTTGTCGAGCAAATTCTGACCTTCTCTCCAAGTCTTGCTCAAGAATGCCCCACCAGCTGAGGCATC
>NW_017698297.1:0-2747 GCF_001879085.1 Nicotiana attenuata | reverse complement strand
CAAGTCTTGCCTTATACTTGTCAACAGTGCCATCATCTTTCATTTTCCTCTTAAAGATCCATTTAGAACCCAACGGTTTATTTCCAGGAGGAAGATTAACCAATTCCCATGTATGGTTGTTCAGTATGGATTCTATTTCACTATTGACTGCCTCTTTCCATAACAATGACTCCGAAGAAGACATAGCTTCTTTAAATGTTTGAGGCTCATTTTCCAATAAGAAAGTCACAAAATCTGGTCCAAATGAAGTAGACGTTCTTTGACGTTTACTACGTCTTGGATCCTCTTGGTTAAGTGTACTTTCTTTTGTTTCTTCCCGGGGTCGTTTAGATCCTTCACCAATCGACTCACATTCCTTTTTATACGGATATATATTTTCAAAGAACTCAGCATTATCTGATTCTATAACCGTATTATTATGAATGTCGGGATTTTCTGATTTATGAACCAGAAATCGATATGCTTTACTATTAGTCGCATATCCTATGAAAACACAATCAACGGTTTTCGGTCCTATTTTTACCCTTTTGGGTTTAGGAACTTGCACTTTTGCCAAACACCCCCACACTTTAAAATAATTCAAGTTGGGCTTCCTTCCTTTTCATTTTTCATATGGAATGGATTGTGTTTTGTTATGGGGTACTCGATTTAGTATTCGGCTAGCCGTAAGAATGGCTTCCCCCCACAAGTTCTGCGGCAAACCAGAACTTATCAATAATGCGTTCATCATCTCCTTTAATGAACGATTCTTTCTTTCTGCAATCCCATTGGATTGGGGCGTGTAAGGGGCCGTTGTTTGATGAATAATTCCATATTCTAAACATATTTGTTCAAAAGGAGATTCATATTCACCACCCCTATCACTTCTTATCATTTTGATTTTCTTATTAAGTTGCGTTTCAACTTCATTTTGTTATTGCTTGAATGCGTCTATTGCTTCATCTTTACTATTAAGTAAGTAAACATAGCAATATCGAGTACTATCATCAATAAAAGTTATGAAATACTTTTTTCCACCGCGAGATGGTATTGACTTCATGTCACAAATATCTGTGTGAATTAAGTCTAAAGGATTTGAATTCCTTTCAACCAACTTATAAGGATGTTTAACATACTTTGATTCCACACATACTTGACATTTTGATTTGTCACATTCAAACTTGGGCAATACTTCCAAATTAATCATTTTCCGTAAGGTTTTATAATTGACATGACCCAAACGTATATGCCATAATTCATTTGACTCAAGTAAGTAAGACGAAGATGAAACTTTATTATTATTTTCAACAACCATTAGATTCAGCTTGAAAAGGCCCTCAGTGAGGTAACCTTTTCCTACAAACATTTCATACTTACTTATTACAACCTTATCGGAAACAAAAACACATTTAAAACCATTCTTAACAAGAAGTCCAGTAGAGACTAAATTCTTCCTAATCTCGGGATCATGAAGGACGTTGTCCAAAGTCACCACTTTGCCGGAAGTCATTATGAGAAATATCTTCCCACATCCTTCAATCTTCGCCTTTGAAGCATTTCCCATAGAAATCGTCTCATCGGGTCCAACAGTAGCATAAGAAGCAAAAGCTTCTCTAACAGCAAAAACATGGCGAGTGGCTCCAGAATCAATCCACCACTCTTTAGGATTGTCCACCAAGTTGCATTCAGAAAGCATGGAACATAAATCATCAACATCATCATGCTTTTCAACCATGTTTGCTTGACCCTTCTTCTTGTCTTTCTTCGGAGCACGACACTCCGTAGATTTGTGTCCGGTTTTTCCACAGTTGTAGCAGTTTCCGCTGAACCGCTTCTTGCTTGGGTTGTATTTTGGTCCAGAAGCCTTCTTCCTCTTTTTGTTCTCTTCAACAATATTTGCTCCCATTATTGTTGAGTTTCCACGGCCTCTCTTTTCAGCAGCTTTGTTGTCCTCTTCGATTCTCAACCGAACAATGAGATCTTCAAGGGACATCTCCTTGCGTTTGTGTTTCAAGTAGTTTTTGAAGTCCTTCCACAAAGGAGGCAACTTCTCAATCATTGCTGCTACTTGAAATGCTTCATTGATGACAAGACCTTGAATGAAATTTCTATTAGTAAAAATACTAAGATTACTACTTTCAACATCAATATTAATTTGAGTTATACCTTCAGCAAGGAGATCGTGAATAATCACTTGCAATTCCTGGACTTGGGTAATAACAGACTTGCTATCTACCATTTTGTAGTCCAAAAACTTTGCAGCAACAAACTTTTTCAACCCGGCATCTTCGGTTTTGTATTTCTTTTCAAGCGCAGTCCACAGTTCCTTTGACGTTTCCACGCCACTGTAGACGTTATACAAAGCATCCTCCAGCCTGCTTAGAATATAATTCTTGCACAAAAAATCTGAATGCTTCCACGCCTCAATCACGAGAAAGCGTTCAGTTTCTGGAGTTTCATCAGACAGCACAGGAACATCTTCCTTGATGAACTTCTGGAGACTTAGAGTAGTCAAATAGAAGAACATCTTTTGCTGCCAGCGCTTGAAATCAATCTCGGAAAATTTTCCGGGTTTCTCCGCCGGTGCCGATGCTGCCGGTGTCGTTCGGCTTGTTGAGGCATTGGCAGTCACCATTGGAACCGCTTGGTTCTCATTCTCATTAGTCATTTCTGTAAAAGAATGACACAAACGTTAAAATCACGTAGATTTTAATAGAGTACAAAACCACAAAGGTTTTACTCTTCCAGAAACAGTAAGTACAAATACA
>NW_017698296.1:0-2747 GCF_001879085.1 Nicotiana attenuata | reverse complement strand
TTCGTTTACTGATTCGATGTAGTTTCAGCAGTTCAAGCTATCAATAGGTTCGTAAATATTCAAGTATAGCATGCTTTTGGGTCCTAACTACCCGGACAATAGCATAATAGTAGCTACGCACAGACTCTCGTCACCTCGTGCGTACGTAGCCCCCACAAATAGGAGCACATATTCAATTATTTCACCTATGGGGACAATTCCCTCTCACAAGGTTAGAAAGGAGACTCACCTCGCTCCGAAGATCCATATCCGGCATTCCACGCCCTTCCGGGGACTCTAATTGATGCACCATGCTCCAAAACTAACCAACGGTTACGCAAATCCATTAATATATGCTCAAATATTCATTACAATCTAATTTATAGCAACTCCTAACTCCGATCGAAGAGTTGACCAAAACGCCCTCGGGCCCACATGCCCGGAATCCGAAATTTCTCGAAGACATACTCTACCCATAGCTTCACTAGCTCAAATATACAATTTACTCCTAATTCCATGCTCAAATTCGTGGTAAAAATCCAATTTATCAAGTTTCTAGGTTTTCTTCCAAAAATTCCAATTCTCCCACAATTTTCATGTCTAATTCCATGAAATAATCTTGTATTTAACTTGGAATTGAGTAGGAGTAACTTACCTTAACATCGATGATGAAATCCCTTCTTGGAGCCCTCCAAAAATCGCCCCAAGCCATGAAAAATATGAGAGAAATGAACTCAACCCCGATTTAAAACAACCATTCTGCCCCAGCTATTTTCGCTTCTGCAAAAATATTTCCACTTCCGCGGTCCCGCTTTTGCGGACACTGGGCTCCAGCCCAATTTTCGCTTCTGCGGACGGCCCACCGCTTCTGCGGTTCCGCTTTTGCGGATCTAGGGCCATTTCTGCGGTCCGCCCTATGCTGCCCTTCTTCGCTTCTGCGATGCCCCCTCCGCAGATGCGGTCCCGCTTCTGCGGAAACCTTGACCGCATCTGCGGTCCTCGAACCCTTGACCAAAAATCGCATCTGCGCTTTCCTAGCCACTCCTGCAGCTCCGCACCTGCGGCCCCTTTTCCGTAGGTGCGGTTATGACAGCAACCAGCAATTCAGCCCTCTTTCAAACTCCAAATTCGATCCGTTAACCACCCGGACTCCACCCGAGGCTCCCGGGACCCCAACCAAACATACCAACCAATCCCAAAACACATTACGTACTCGCTCGAGGCCTCAAATCACTTCAAACAACGCTAAAATCATGAATCGACCTCCAATCCAAACTTAATGAACTTCAAAAATTCAAACTTCTATTTCCGATGTTTAAATCTATCAAATCACGTCCGATTGACCTCAAATTTTGCTCAAGTCATTTTCGACATTATGGACCTACTCCAACTTCCGGAACCGGATTCTGACCCCGATATCAAAAAGTCAACTTCCGGTCAAACTCCTCAAATCCTTCAAATTTCTATCTTTAGCCAAATGACTCCAAAATGACCTACGGAACTCCGAATTCACTTCTGATCGCGCCCCCAACTCCAGAATCACCAAAGGGACCTATTCACAGTCTCGGAATCCCATACGGCCATCGATAACACTTAAATGAACTTCAAGCCAAACTTATGAAATATTTTCTAAAATGCTCACTTCCACAATAGGCGCCAAAACGCTCCCGGGTTATCCAAAACCCGAACCGGGCATACGCCCAAGTTCGAAATCATCATACGAACCTGCTGGAACCTTCAGATCCCGATTCCGAGGTCATTTACTCAAAATTCCAATCCTAGTTCATTCTTTCAACTTTAAGCTTCCGAAATGAGAATTCTCTTTCCAATTCAACTCTGGACTTCCCGAAATTCAATTCCGACCACGCGCACAAGTCACAATACCTGAAATGGTCTGCTCACGACCTAAGGCTGCTGAACGGAGCGCTAAAACTCAAAACAACCGATCGGGTCGTTACATTCTCTCCCACTTAACATACGTTCGTCCTCGAACGTGCTGAGAACTACACTGAAGTAGTCTCAAATCACCGGTTAACTTCTCATGCACCTTCCCGTGCTACCACCACTCAATTGAGCACATTAGCTCGATCAGTTCTGAAGATATTTCCTTTTATTCAAGCAGATAGGCCTTAGAGCCTAATTCCAACATCCGAAATTCTCTGTCAGTCCTATTTCCAACATAAGAACACCGTATCAATCACCCCACGCTGTACCCAAACATGACTGCATAACTTTGCTGAATTCACACCTTGCATCATTTTACTCACCAGACCACAATAACCTTTTCTGATCAACTTAGTCGAAATTCCACGAATCTGATGCCCCCATTGCACCCCATGACATACACCGGTCTTATTCTAACTCTTACAATACCGCCACAACGGAAGAGATGTGCAGAAATTCATAATCATCTGCCGAGTCAACCCATCATTGAGTCTATACTTCTGACAAGAAACATTACCATATTCTGAACCAAATAGTGATCTTTGCTCCTTAATATATTCCATATAGTCAGATTGCACTGATCCTGAATCCAATGATTCCATCTCACCCAGTACGAACCGCTCAGGCAATAAGCCACCCCGGACATAATCAAAGTCTCATATGATGCCACAACGTCCCAATAGGCTACCAATTAGAATGCGATACCAAAGGAAAACGAACTCTGGAAGGAATTACCTAACTCCCGCACTAATGCGGACTTTCCTTAGAAAATAGGAAGCGAGACGCACAAAAATAACATATAGAAAACTATACTCAACATCACA
>NW_017698295.1:0-2748 GCF_001879085.1 Nicotiana attenuata | reverse complement strand
TTTGAATTTTTCAAGTACCATTTTCACGTAATGTGATTGAGACAAAGCTAGACCCTGAGGAGTCCTCTTGATTTTAATTCCTAGAATTACATCGGCAACTCCTAAGTCTTTCATATCAAACTTACTAGCAAGCATGCGCTTAGTAGCTTGAATGTCGGCGATGTCTTTGCTCATTATTAGCATATCATCAACATATAAGCAAACAATGACTATATGATTTGGAACGTTCTTAATGTAAACACATTTATCACATTCATTAATCTTAAAGCCATTTGACAACATTGTTTGGTCAAATTTCGCATGCCATTGCTTGGTACTTGTTTTAGTCCATAAAGAGACTTAACAAGACGACATACCTTCTTTTCTTTTCCCGGAGCCATAAAACCCTTCAGGTTGGTCCATGTAGATTTCTTCCTCTAAATCACCATTTAAGAAGGCTGTTTTTACATCCATTTGATGGATTTGAAGATCATACAAGGCGGCTAACGCTATTAGCATCTGAATGGATGTAATTCTTGTTACCGGCGAGTATGTGTCAAAATAGTCAAGACCTTCTCGCTGTCTAAATCCTTTGACAACAAGTCTTGCCTTGTATTTGTCAATAGTACCATCGTCTTTCATTTTCTTCTTGAAAATCCATTTAGAACCCAATGTTTTATTACCTGGAGGAAGGTCAACCAATTCCCATGTATGGTTGCTCAATATGGATTCTATTTCACTATTGACCGCTTCTTTCCAATATTGTGCTTCTGATGAAGACATTGCTTCCTTGAAGGTACGAGGTTCATTTTCTAACAGAAAAGTCAGAAAATCTCGACCGAATGAAGTAGATGTCCGTTGATGTTTACTTCTTCTCGGATTTTCCTCATTAGGCATACCATCTGTTATTTCCTCCCGAGGTCATTTTGACTTTTGGCATGTCACTTCACTTTCCTTTTTATACGGATAAATAGTTTCAAAGAATTCAGCATTATCTGATTCTATTATCGTATTAACGTGAATCTACAGATTTTCTGACTTATGAACCAGAAAACGATATGCCTTGCTATTGGTTACATATCCAATAAATACACAATCAACCGTTTTTGGACCTATCTTAACCCTTTTAGGTTTAGGAACTTGTACCTTAGCTAGACACCCCCACACTTTGAAGTATTTCAAGCTGGGCTTCCTTCCTTTCCACTTTTCATAAGGAATGGACTGTGTTTTACTATGAGGTACACGGTTGATTATTCGGTTAGTTGCAAGTATAGCTTCCCCCCACAAGTTTTGCGGTAAGCCAGAACTTATCAGCAACGCATTCATCATCTCCTTCAATGTTCGATTCTTTCTCTCCGCAATTCCGTTAGATTGTGGAGAGTAAGGGGCAGTTGTTTGGTGAATAATGCCATTTTCCAAACATATTTCTTCAAAAGGAGATTCATATTCGCCACCCCTATCACTTCTTATCATTTTGATCTTTTTGTTTAGTTGTGTTTCAACTTCACTCTTGTATTGCTTGAAAGCATCAATTGCCTCATCTTTACTATTAAGTAAATAAACATAGCAATATCTCGTGCTATCGTCAATAAAAGTAATAAAATACTTTTTCCCACCGCGAGATGGTATTGACTTCATGTCACAAATATCTGTGTGAATTAAGTCTAAAGGACTTGAATTCCTTTCAACGGACTTATAAGGATGCTTAGCATACTTTGATTCCACACATATTTGACATTTGGAATTAATGCAATCAAATTTTGGCAATACTTCTAAATTTATCATCTTTCGCAATGTTTTGAAGTTGACGTGTCCTAAACGCGAATGCCATAAAGTGTTTGACTCAAGTAAGTAAGAAGAAGCATTCACTTTATTGATAGAAACTGCTATTATATTTAGCTTAAAAAGGCCCTCATTCAGGTAACCTTTTCCTACATACATATCATTCTTACTTAGTACAACACTATTGGAAACAAAAATACATTTGAATCCATTCTTGACAAGAAGTAAAGTCGACACAAGATTCTTGCGAGTTTCTGGAACATGGAGAACTTGGTTTAGAGTCACTATTTTTTCCGACGTCATCTTCAACGCAATCTTTCCAACTCCTTCAATTTTGGCTGTAGACGAATTTCCCATGAAAATTGTCTCGTCGGGTCCTGCGGGGGCATAAGAAGAAAATAACTCCTTGTTAGCACAAACATGGCGGGTGGCTCCAGAATCTATCCACCATTCTTTAGGATTTCCTACCAAGTTGCATTCAGACAACATGGCACACAAGTCCTCCATTTCTTCAGCTTTTTCAACCATGTTAGCTTGATTCTTCTTCTTCTTATCATTCTTTGGTGCACGACAATCCACGACCTTATGCCCAGATTTTCCACAGTTGTGACAATTACCCTTGAACTTCTTCTTACTTGGGTAGTTCTTTGGTCCAGAAGCCTTCTTTCTCTTCTTGGTTTGTGGCGCCTCCTCAACAATGTTAGCCCCCATTATTGTCGAGTTCCCACGTGACTTCTTTTCAGCATTTTTGTTGTCTTCTTCCATCCTCAAACGCACAATCAAGTCTTCAAGTGTCATCTCCTTCCGCTTGTATTTTAGATAGTTCTTAAAATCTTTCCACAACAGAGGTAATTTCTTAATGAAAGCGGCGACTTGAAAGGCCTCATTTATGACTATACCTTCAGCAATAGATTCAAAATTAATAATAAGATAAATCTTATTAATAAAACTTATTGATTCGGTCATACCTTCAGCAAGAGGTCATGC
>NW_017698294.1:0-2748 GCF_001879085.1 Nicotiana attenuata | reverse complement strand
TCAAACCAGCGTAGTTCGGGCAGATTTGCCTAAAAACATTTTGAACTACAATTTTCTTCTATGTTTTCTTGTTTTTTTCTTTCAAATATTTTTCTCTTTTCCATTTTTCATTTTTCAAAAATCCGGCAGCATTTCGATACTATTTGGGCATTGGTTTTTCTCAAATGGTCACCCTCACTTAGTCCTAACACTGCTTATTTTTCTCAATTTTCACTCATTTAGTCAAGCCGATCAACATGCAAAGCCGAGCAAATAAATGCACAAGTAGCACGTAGGATGCATCAGGATGGTCAATTTATTTCCGGTCACCTGTCCTACACGGACCCAACCCCTGTGTTGAGTCCCCTAAGTCAAATGCACATGATGCAAACAAACGTCCTACTAGGGATCCGGCATGAGGTCGAGTTATTCTAGGTTCAAAACCTGAGTATATGTTCTAGACTGTGTACCCGAGCGAACAACTCGAGTCGAGGAGGGGGCTACGTACCGGGAACCAGAAGGCCATCCGGCTTAGTAACTTGTCCGGCCTCTTTCTTATTTTAAGGTATTGACACTAACAGAATAGAGAGTCTCAACCAGTGAGCACATCCCCGGAGATGAGAAGAGAAGGGTTTCGTAACAATTTTATATATACAATTCAGAGAATATCAAAGCGGTAAAACATTTAGCACATATAGCATGGAACATGTAGAAAAATCAGATAAAGCCAAATATAACAATTATACTAAGCTCGAATTCTTGAACCCTGAATCGAAATTCTGGGTTCGTGTCCCCGGCAGAGTCGCCAGAGCTGTCACACCTCCTTTTTACACACCTATCCCGAAGGATAATGTATAAGGGAGTTTTTCCATTGAAAGTGACATTATTCGAAATGAGATTATTTATTTGATTTTTAGAGTCGCCACTTGGGATAGGATTGGCTTTTGGTGTCCCAAGTCACCGGTTTAACTTGAATCCCAAATCGAGGAAAACTTCGACTTCCCAGTTGGAGTCTGCGAACCAGAAATTCTGACTAAGGAATTCTGTTGACCCGAGGGAAGGTGTTAGGCACCCCGGATCCCGTGGTTCTAGCACGGTCGCTTAATTATTATAATTGGCTAGAAATCTGATTTTAATACATGTTTTCACTTATGTGCCTTTTAACTTTAAACCGCTTTTATCATTCTTTTTAAAGAGAATTGCAACGTCGTGAAAACGCGTCTCGAACCACGTCACATAAATACACGCGCAGTTTTTGACACATTTCGACTTCGTTGAGATTTGGATTTGGGTCACATAAATGTGCACCCGTATTTAAGAAGGTAATATTATTAAATGTCGGGCCTAAAGCAGCTAGCATATTGTTAACTTTACGGGAGGCCATGAAATTCGCTAAATGGCACGTCCCAAATTCTAAGGATTTTAATATGAACATTTAAAGAGGGCCCCGCAATTTATGCATTATGTTTGGCGGGGCTCACCTCGATTTCATTTTTAAAGGACATTCGACTAACGCTTGAAGGGTCATGGACTATTGTGTTCAATGCCCGAAAATTGAATCTACTGTCTGATAACAATTCTGCACAAGGGATTGGGCCATAACCTATTTTGTATTTTTTTCTAGTATGACTTGTCCTTAACCTAGCTGCTTGTTCTACAAACAACAATCACAAACGGGCTCCATACATGAAGCCCAAGGCCAGGCGAACTAATGCTGAAGTTGGGCAGTACATAAGCAAAATTGAGGCCCAAATCTTATTCAAAACAAAACTGTCAGGCTTTGGCCCAAAAATGAGCCCAAATCAAACAAATATATTTAGTACGATTAAGGTCTTTAGTTTGGATCCCAAAACACTGATTTTAAATCCTAATTGAACTTAATAATAGAGCCAATTACATATTTTAACAATCTGAAAATGAACAATTCAACTTCATTCAAATCGAACGTATGCTGATTTTAAATCCAAACTTCACGCTCATATTCAAATCATATGTATGCTGATGAACCAACACACTCATTTCTGAATTTTCACTCCCCAAAACAACAGTTCGAAACATGGAATTAGAACTAACAAAATCCTACAGTCACTATCAGGTTCACACAATATTCAAACTAACTATTGAAACATGATAATAGACCTTGAAGATATTTGAAAGTTTACACATAACGGATAGGACATGACATAGTTCAACAGTCCAGTTTATTAATATTTAAGCTAAACATGAATTGCAAACTAATATACACTACTAGATCTGAAACAAACGAATAGGACATGATGTAGTTCAACAGTCCAGTTTATTAATACACATAAAACAAACTTATTATAACAATCTCTTTTGCACACAAGTTTCAAGAAGAAGAAGCCTAAACATTGCCTATTATAATGCTAAGTATGAGATGTAAACTACAGTAAAATAACAGGAAGATCAATTTGAAGCATCTTTCATTCAATCCATTTCAAATCCATTACATATTCAGCAACTGATCCTCAACTTGAGCTAGGAGAATACCTGGGAATGAGAAGGAAACAACAAAGAGGTAAGAGGCAGCAAATTCAGTAACAGCAGTAACAGGGACAGTATTTCAGCAGCGAAATCGCCCAGAAATGATCGAGAGAAATCCAATTGAATCAAATTTGAAACCAAGCAATGTCAATAGAAACCAATTATCAAAGATCCAACCCAAACTGAACCAAAACAACCCAAAACCCAACCGATTCAACTCATTTTTGGCTTCTGCTATTCAGGAATTGTTTGGAAGATGAAAAC
>NW_017698293.1:0-2748 GCF_001879085.1 Nicotiana attenuata | reverse complement strand
TTACATAGGTCTCACGAGTCATGAGTAGGTTTAGTAGAGTCTCGCGGATCGGTACGGAGACGTCTGTACTTATCCTCGGGAGGCTGCAGAACCTTTAGGAAATCTCGCATTCTTGAATTCATATCGTGCGTCTTTGATTCGGCTTGAAATGTAACTCTTGAAATTCCTTCCACGCATTCATATTCGCACATGAGTGCGCGGTATTAGCTGTGCATCGACGGCTTGTGATTTTTTGGTTGAGGAGTGAGATGTGATCTTGGCATGTTGATGATGGGCTAGTTTGGAGGACTTGAGGTCGGATTTTACCTGTAGTTTGAGCACTGAGGCGTTTATTGTGTGAGCATGTGCTTTTGGATTTATATGTTCAGTAGTGTCCTTATTAGTGGAATTGATGGTTGGATGGCTATGTGATGAGCATGATGTGACTACGGGATGTGGTCATATGATTTGGATGTGACAAGAATGGGTCTGCTTGAGGGTAGAAAGAACAATTTGGTGCTTGAATTCCATCTTGATTTGATGTGTAGCCCCGAGTTATGGGTGTGTTGAAGGATCTTTCCATGTTTTCTAGTTGGGGAATGAAGTAGATTTCATGTCTTGATATGAGTTCAAACTCGGGAAGATTAAGTGATTGCATGATGTTTATGACAGTGGAAGGGTATAAAGAGATATTAGTTTAAGGCAAAGCAGGTGGGTTATATCCTGCGGGGTTTCTGAGGTTTGTGTGATCCTTATGTTGTTGGTTGGAGTCCTCTTTTACCAGTGAATTATACGTGCTGCAATTTGAGTTTGGATCACGTAAGAGAGTTGTCTTGACTATTACGAGGGTGAATGTGAGATTTTTGTGGATGATTAGAAGTACTAAATGGTTTGTGTTGCACGAGCTTATGAAGGGTTTAGCTGAGTCTCACTATGGTATTATGGCAGTAATAGAGTATGGGCATTATGAGTTTTGTATGTTTTGATCCATGGCTTTGAGCCAAGTAGGGGAGTCTTCTATTGATCAGTTGATTGCGTGGTTATGTACTGCGTTGGTTCCAATTTGGGGTATGCTAGTGAATCAATTATGGCTTACAGAGGTTGAGATCGAGGATAACTTGAGTAAAGAAAATTTCGGACAAGGGTTGTGTTATGCTTTAGGGTATATGAGGAACATTGGATGATTTAGTTGTTATTTATGAGGAATGTAATGTGTATGGAGTAGGGAAAATCACTTGGCGGCTTAGAAGAATGGGTTACTTCCTTGGGTGTTGGAGTGCTAACGGGGGACATATCGTTCAGTCCGTTTGGTCAGTCTAATTGAGATTTGAGCAGAATGGATGACTCTCGAGAATGGTTCCAATGGATTACAGTTTAAATGTATTAATCGGGGATCTTCGGGATGTGTAATTGGCTAGAAACTGAGAATTATATGGAGGATGCCAAGACTTGTGGCATTTCTATATCATTATGGATTCTACATATCAATATCAGGAAGGCGAAGGTAAAGGCTTTAGATTTGCAGGAAGTCTCTTCAGGGTAAGTATTTTAAATGTGGTGCTTTTGGGGATATTTGAGGGAGAATTCAGCGGCTTGTGAACCTTAGACGGTATGGTATTATGCTAATGTTCGTGGGGCAAGTTTTGGTTAAGGATAGTGGTGTACTAGCAAGGAAGCGTATCAATTTGAAGGCAATTCGAAAGGAACTCAGAGAATTAGGACAGCTTGGTAGTAGGTTGGATCGACATGGTAACGGATATGATCGGTTCTTGGGTGCTTATGATGCGGTGGGTTTCTACAGGTGTTTCGCGGCAATGCTCTTAGGTTTTGATGGCTTGCGTAGCTTGGTTGAGTTAAAGGAATTCAGTCCAGACGGTTGGGTTGTGTGACAGTGGGATTCAGAGAGTTCTTGATGGTTTCTACCACAGTTAGAGAGGTATATTTTCTACTGGCGTGAGAAGCATGTGATGTGTAGTGATTTTCTTTTAGATGGGATCCAATGGAAAAGTTCTTGGCCGGTTGAGTATGTAGTTTCTTATAGCTTGGAGTGGACTATGAAGTTCTCATGTTTATCATAGGATGGCATGGTATATGAGGTATGTTGTGTAGGGTTGAGATTTGCGTGTGTAAGGTCGCGATTCAGTTTTGAAAGGAAGGTCATAAATTCTTAGGCAGCATGGACGGTTCCAGATGACTAGATAAATGAGATCACTGATTGGTGTGGCTTGATGGGGGTACACATTTCAGAAAGGACGATGTGTTTGAGTTATGGATACTTCATTGGTATTGCGGCACTATCTTGTCTGATCGACTGCTGATATTCGAAGTTTGCTTGGTGGCACAAGAGAATTTTTGGAGTACCCTCGTGGAATGATCGAGTATTAGAGAAGTGTTAGATATTCGGGCGGTGGAGTTGGGATCGGATATGGTGGTGCTTTATGGACTTGGAGACTGGCAGTTCTCATAAATAGGTTATTTTGTGGTTGTGGACTGCAAAGATGTGGGCAAAGCCAGTCAGATGTTGTACGTGCCATGATTCAGTCATTGTGAACTTTCAGAAAGTTATTCATCTATTGTGGGTGACCAGAGTTGATTTGGGGTTCATTGGTAGGCACAATATAGATGGGTGTTCTGCATCGAGTCGGGTATGTTGACTCCGAACTGATATTGTTGAGGGATGTGCCATTCGATTGTCATTGAGCTTATTCGTGTTCGGGGAGATCTATGAGTTACCTTTCCGTGTTGCGAGGCATTAGGATTTTTGGTTAT
>NW_017698292.1:0-2748 GCF_001879085.1 Nicotiana attenuata | reverse complement strand
ATATATATATATATATATATATATATATATATATATATATATATATATATATATATATATATTTTTGAAAAACGATGAAACATGTGAACTCTTTTTGATTTTCTTTTCCCTTTTTTTTGATTTTTTTTATTTTTGGAATATGATGAAAAAGTGCAAAATCTTTTTTTTAATTTTTTTCATTTTTTCTTAACAAAATGCGAAAAATAAAACATAACTGGGTCCTACTTGCTTTATTTTCACACTTCACCCCCTTTTTTTTCGCATTTTGCTAAATGTTGCTTTTTACCGCTTTGATATTGTTGAACTGTATATAAATTGTTACGAAACCCTCCTCTCTCTGAGTCTTCTAAATCATCGGGGAAGTGTGCACTTCGTGTGACTTCTCTTCTGTTGGAGTCATACTCCAATTTTAGAACGAGATTCGGACAAGTTGCAAAGCCGGTGAAGCTTCTGTATTCCCGGTACGCTGCCCCCCTCGGCTCGAGCTGTCCGCTCGGGTAAGCCAGGTCTAGAACAAATAGACCCAGGCTTGTATGAGTCAGGAACCTTGTGGGCAACCTCTAAGGGGTAATATCGGGCATCATGAGCTGTGAGTGGGTATTCATTGTTGGGGATAGTGGATATGACAGGAGGGAAATTTTGGGAAAAGGTAATTGGAGGACGAGTGATGGAGCTACTAGGGTGGTTGGGAAAGATCTCACCTCCTTTTTACCACCCGAAAGGGGTATAAGGGAGTTTTTTCCAATTAAAGTGACAATCGAAACAGAATTATTTATATCAAAATTTAGAGTCACCACTTGGGATAATTTATGGTGTCCCAAGTCACCGGTTCAAATCCCGAATCGAGGAAAGATTGACTCTGTCTTACAGTCCGCGAACACAGAAATCCGGGTAAGGAATTCTGTTAACTCGGGAGAAGGTGTTAGGCATTCCCGGGTCCCATGGTTCTACCACGGTCGCTCAACCGTCATATTTGGATTATTTACCTGATTTTACAAAATGTTTGAATCTATGTGCTTTTTAACCGCTTTTATTATTATTATTATTCTAAAGAGAATTGCAACGTCGTGAAAACATATCTCGAACCGCGTCACATAAATGCACCCGCGATTTTTGACACATTTTGACTTCGTTGAAATTTGGATTTGGGTCACATAAATGCGCACCCGAGTTTAGGAAGGTAATGTTATTAAAATACGCGCCTAAAGAGGCTAACGCGTTATTATCTTTGGGGAAGGCCGTGAAATTCGTTAAACGGCCCATCCCGAAGTCTAAGTATTTTTTATAAACATTTATCGAGGGCCCCGCAATTTGTTTGTTTTATTTGGCGACGCTCGTCTTATTTTATTTGAAAGGCAAGTCCTAGAATAACTATGATTTTCTAATTATATGAGTCTCTAACAATAAAAGAAAAAAGTCCTAGTTAATTAGTATGTCAATGTGTTATTACTAAAATATTTGAAACAGATATTGCATTTAAATGAAACATTTCAGCATATATTCTGCATTTGGGCCTGATGATGGGATCCAGGCCCAGGGCGTGCTGGTGTAAACATTTGAGCTACAGAGCTAAGTGTGGCAATTTTTGGGCCTGGCGTGTGAGCCCAGTAGGACAAAGGCCTCGATGCCATTATATTCTAACTAGTGAATTCAGGGACATTTAAGGTTCAGGCCCAGTTGTGAGCCATTACACTCCTTTTGAAATCAATGATTAAACTAACAACAAAATAAAACAAACAGAAACGCTAAAATTAGAGCTGACGCCTACAACCAGTGTTCTCTAGCCCAAATTCCAGTACTATTCACATTCATATTATCCTTTTCCTTTCAATTGATATAATAATACCTGAATTGGCAATTAGTACGAGCTAATACCCAGGACTAGTTAAATATAATCTAACAATCACAGTCCAGGCTAGTTTAACAGTCCAACAAGTTCATTTTAACTACAGGAGCCAATTATCATATGCTAACATGTACTAATGCAAACTATATTCAAAATTTTCTCATACAATTACAATTCATGTCCAATTACTACAAAACTAACAGGGATTCACATATCATCAGCGAATGAAAGATCTAAATATACAAATCAAAGAGAAGCTAAATCAGAATCTTCACGTATATTCAATCTTCATGTTCTCAGCTTACAAGTACCAAAGTTACAGCTGTGTACCTGGATTCGAATGAAAAAACAGATGAGAGGAGGAATAGATCAGCAGCAAAAGCGTAACAGCAACAGTAAATTAGAACCACCTCAGCAGCAAACTCAAACTTAACCCAGAAAATACACTCAATCAAAGCCGGGCAGAGTTGTAAACCCAGCAGCAACAACAAACACCCAAAACAGAATGACTGAACCCAAAAACTGCTCGAAATCAACTAGAATACCTCTGAAATTTCAGGAACTAAAGAGAGAATTAGGAGATATGATTCAATAACTAAAAACTCGCACGTAACCTAAAAGTTCCAATGGAACAGTGTTTTTGCTTTTGTTTTTTGAAGATTTTTGTTGTTTTTTGGTTTTGAGGAGCTGGATCTAGAATTGGAATTTGAAATTCAAAACTTAGAAACTCAGAAAATCAGAGAATGGATTTGGGGGGAATTTTTTCGGGCTCCCAAAACTTGCAAATGAAGGCAAGGGCATGCCCTTTTATAGGCACACATGAGGCCTTATCAGATTTTCAATTTTCTTTTTTCGTCCTTCTTTATTTACTCATTTAACCCCTTATTTTCTAACTTGTGTCA
>NW_017698291.1:0-2748 GCF_001879085.1 Nicotiana attenuata | reverse complement strand
GGCTAGAGGAACAAGCTCAACTTATAAAATCTCATGAGTTTCTCTGTGATGGGTTTTTCAAATATGACAGAACAACTAATAGAAGCAAGAACTGAGCTCAGGCAAGAGATAGACCAATTTGGCTCAGATATCCATGACTTGCATGCTCAATTGATAAAAATGTTGAGGCGTCTGATGCCCTACAACCAATTTTTGTGGATACTGGCCAGCTTGTGGAGCGGAAAGAGGAATTCCAACTATTCGACCAAAATATTATTAATGATGCCAAGGTTGACGAAGAGCTCAAAATTGAGGATGTCAAAAATAATGCAATTTTGGAGTTGGAGCGTATTGGACCTCATTCTAAACACTTTTCAACATTATGTTTGGTTGGTGACATGGAAATTGATCCATTCGAGCATATGGAGGAGTCAATAGATGAGGAACAAAGTGTTTATATTCTGAAATTTGCCACACCAAGGAGACAAAACAACATTCCTCACTTAAAGGTCAAGAAGTGCAAGATGTGATACCTACTACTTGGGTTCTTTATTTTTACACCACCGCCCCATGAATGTGACAGAAAATTTGATGCAAAATTGGGGGCGCAATTTATATCCTCAAAGTGGAAGGAAAAGTGATGAAAGTTTTGGCGTCGTGCTGCGACATTAAATCAAGCGCTTGTTGGGAGGCAACCCAATTTTATTTTTTATTTTTTCTTTTGTTTTTTTTATTGTGTTATTTCTTTTGTAGTATTATTTTTGTGTTTTGTAGGAGTACGAGCATGAAATCAAAGCCAAGAGGCATGGGCAAAAGCGAGCAGGTGGTTGAAACTAAGTATGAGGTACCCACACAAGGGATCATACCAGGGAGAAGTCTGAGTATCCCGTGGGCTGCTAATTCTTTGGCCTTTGGCCTACCAGAGAGTCTCTTTTACCCTCTTGTTATTTTTAGTGTGCATTGAGGACATTGCACAATTTTAAGTGTGGGGTGAGGAGATTGTCTCGGTGATTTTCTGTGCTATGTTAGCTTAGTTATAGTACTCGTTCTTAGTGTAGTAATTTTTTTTAAAAAAAAAACTAAAAAATGAAAAAAAAAATTTGAAAGATTTGGACTTTTCCCGACGATGGATCTCCTAGACAGTTTTCTTGAGGGATTAAAGTCTAAACAAAAAATCCAAAAATATGTCTTTTATTTTCTTTAGTTAGTAATAATCCCCCGTGGTTTTTCTTTGTGCCTCGGTTCTTTTCCGTGCGATGTAGTTTGAATCGGGTAGTAGTATTTTTTTTATATTTTTAGAGTAGATTAGAATTTAGGGAATAAATGGAGGAAGAATAATGAACCTAGGCGCCCTTGACTTGTTTGATAGTAGCATATTTAGGCTTTGGCATGTGTAGTATCTTCCCTATGATTTGAAATTATTGATGATGCCTTATATGTTTGATAGCATGTCTTGTGATGCCTATGTCTCGTTTTCTTGACTTATGTTCACTTTGTGCTTCATGCTTAATATCTCGTGGCTCCGTGAATACTTGCATTTGTTTGAGAGTCGGAATGAGACCGTTCTTAGTGAGTCATGTGCCATGTGTGGTGAGGTTTTTGTATGGTCTATGTATTGTACTTGTGTCTAGAACTTGCCCGGCATGTGAGTTGAAGCGAAATTTTAGGTGATGTTCGGTTTGAAAAGTGACTTTAGGCTTTCTTTGATTTTTTTTGCTTATCACAAATAAAATCTATCCCTAGTTAACCCTTTTGAGCCTATAGACTTTTATTTGGCACCCACATTACAAGCCTATACCCTTTTTATTCTTAATTGACATTGTTTTGATCCCTTTTCCTCTTAAAGCACTTTAATTGTGAGATGAGCGCTAAAAGAAGTAAGAAGGAACTAAGTGTGGGGTGGCTTTTGAGTGGAACCAATAAAAGGAAGAAAGGTGCACTTGTTTTGTAAAATAATACACCATTAGCAGAAATTGAAAAAAAAAGAATAATTTGAAGGAAAAAAAATATAGAGATGAATACATTGTTGTCTTGTTCCTGCTAGTGGGTATGAATTAATGTAGTGCTTAAAGAAAGAGGGAACATTGTTGGGAGTGATTTTAGTTGTGAAATTGAAGTTGGGATTGAAGAATTTGCGCTTAAAGTTGATTATGTGGTGTGTTAAAGTGCTTAGGAGGGTTAGTCACTATTTCTAAATATATCCTACCCGTCCCTTAGCCCACATTACAACCATGAAAAAGTCCTAATTGATTTTAGATCGAGTGAACCTACATTAGTAGAGATTTACATTATGGGCAAGCCTATGGTACCAATTACATGCATGTGACTTCTTTTGTGAGGGTGAGCGATATTTTCTTTGATATATATGAGTCCTTAAAATATATTTGATCATGAGATTCGAATGTGTGGATTCAACTTACTCTCTTGCCTTGGTTGTGAGGGCACATGGTTTCACGAAGGATAGGTAACATTATTAGACTTCTCTAGGATGTTGGGTGTTCAAGCCATGAGTGCATTGTGACATTGAGTCGGTTTTTGAGGCTAGGATTGTTGTGAGCATATTGTCTTTGTTTGAATATTTTTGAAGAATGACATAAGTAAAGGGAAGTGTATGATGATTGCATATGCTAGAGTTTAATTGTTGCTATCAACCATAATCATTGGTGTAGTGTGCTTCAAATATGTTAAGTGCTCATAGATAGAGTAAATTTTTGGTTGATTCGAGGACGAGCAACGTTTAAGTGTGGGGTGTTGATGATAGGCTATAAT
>NW_017698290.1:0-2749 GCF_001879085.1 Nicotiana attenuata | reverse complement strand
AGCCATTTATAATAATTTAAGCGACCGTGCTAGAACCACGGGATCCGGGGGTGCCTAACACCTTCCCTCGGGTCAACAGAATTCCTTACACAGAATTTATGGTTCGCAGACTCCAATTGGGAAGTCAAAATTTTTCCTCGATTTGGGATTTAAATTAAACCGGTGACTCGGGACACCAAAAGCCCATCCTTTCCCGAGTGGCGACTCTAAAAATAAAATAAATAATCCCATTTCGAATAATGTCACTTTAAATGGAAAAACTCCCTTATACATTATCCTTCGGGGTAGGTGTGTAAAAAAGGAGGTGTGACAGCTCTGGCGACTCTGCTGGGGATACGAACCCAGAATTTTGATTCAGGGTTCAAGAATTCGAGCTTAGTACAATTGTATATTTGGCTTTATCTGATTTTTCCACATGTTCCATGCTATATGTGCTAAATGTTTTACCGCTTTGATATTTGTTGAAATTGTATATATAAACTGTCGCGAATCCCTTCCTCTTTCTGAGTCTTCTACATCATGGAGAAGGGTGCATTTCGTGTAGCTTCTCTTCTGTTTAGAGTCTTTTCCCATTTAGAACCAGGTTGGATAAGTTGCAAAGCTGGCGGAGCTTCTGTATCCCCGGTACGCTGCCTCCCCCTCGGCTCGAGTTGTCCGCTCGGGTAAGCCAGGTCTAGACCAATAAACCTAGGGTTAAACCTAGAAGAACAAAACCTCATGCCGGATCCCTAGTAGGACGTTTGTTTACATCATGTGCATTTGACTTAGGGGACTCAACACAGGGGTTGGGTCCGTCTAGGACAGGTGACCTGAAATAAATTGACCATCCTGATGCATCTTATGTGCTACTTGCGCATTTATTTGCTCGGCTTTGCATGTTGACCGGCTTGTCTAAATGAGTGAATTATGAAAATAAGCAGTGTGAGGACTAAGTGAGGAATAGTACCGAAATGCTGCCGGATTTTGAAAAATGAAAAAAAAAGAGAAAAAGACAAAAAAAACAAAAAAAAAAGGAAAATATTTGAAAACATAGAAAAGAAAAATTGTTGTTCAAAATAGTTTTGATTTTGGCAAATCTGCCCGAACTACGCTGGTTTGATTCTCACCGGATGTGAGATATGTAGGCAACTCTCATCGGGTCCAACCTCCCTTTTTGCAAAAATAGCCAAAAAATGTCAAAATTTTTAGTCACAAATAAGTCAGGTGGTGCCATTCTTGCTTAAAATAAGCCGAATGTCCCCAAAAGGACGCCGGAAGGCCGTTTTTGCAAGAATAGCCACCCTGAGTCATTTAAATAGTTTGCGGGCACAACCTTAAAATCTTCCTCCCGGAAGTGTTGAAAGGCTGTATTTGCAAATCCAAGTCCTTATTTTCTAAATAAAGAATTTTTCACAAATAGTCGTTTTTAAATAAGTCATTAAATTCCCCTAAATAAATGTGCAGGGGAATTCAAGTGACATCGAAACCTTCTCAGTCCTGAGCGAGATCCCTTTGAAACTCCATATGTGGTGGCATGACTTGGGAAAAGGAAGCAGAGATACTGTGGTTAAAATCCTGGGCGGTCTTGTAGATTTATTGAAAATCAGACCAAGGAAGGATGTCATTGAGGAGCTGATTCCATTTTGGGACCCGACCCGTAATGTATTCCGTTTTTCAGATTTTTAACTCACGCCCACATTGGAAGAAATTGCCGGATATGCCGGTCTCAACGGGAACCTCCGTGGTAGATACCCTTTGGCCCCACGATCGGTAACTCTTCATAGGTTTTTAGACTTGTTGAACATCAGTCGGGATATTCAGGACCCGCATCTGGCAAAAGGATGTTGTACACTACATTTCCTATATCACCGGTATGGTAACCCCAAAGGTTTTGAGGAACCCAATACAGGATTAACACATGCTGGAAATAAGGACAAATGGGAAGCCCGACGGGGATTAGCCTTCATGGTGGCCTTTTTGGGAGTGGTAGTTTGTCCTAGAAAAGATGGTCACATAGACCTTGGCCTAGTAGGAATGCTAGATGTTCCTATGAAGAAACCTACTAGCACAGTGGTTCCCCTGATTGTAGCAGAAATATACCGAGCTCTGACCAAATGTCGAGAAGGGGAGAAATTCTTTCAAGGTTGCAATTTGCTCTTGCAGTTATGGATACAGGAACATCTTTGTCACCGCACAGGATATATGAACTACGGCTTAACCGGGTTGAGTTGTATTGTAGAGTTCGAGACCCGAGTTACAGGTATTGAGTTCCCGGAGGGTACTGAGGCCTGGTCGTCATGTTTAAGATCCCTCACTGCAGATAAAGTAGAATGGGCTTATGGATGGCTTCCTCCTACTGAAGCTGTGTACACATCGGCAGAAGTCCCTTATATTCTTTTGATGGGTATTCGAAGCATTCAGCCCTATGCTCCTTACCGCGTTTTGCGATAATTTGGAAGATTCCAGATGGTGCACAGCGATGAAGACCTGAGTGGGCAAGTCATTGAGTTGGGCCCAAAAGTTGCATTCCCTGAAGGCCGAATCCGAAAGATATGGAATGAGTGCAGGTATCTTGAGCCTAAAACTATAGTACAGGACCGGGCCAGAGGTGAGGTAGATCCCAAATACTTGGTTTGGTTCGGTAAAAGGTTTCAAATCCCCGAGAGACCCGCCAAAAGGCCACATGTGCAACAATTAACAAGCGAGCTCAGGTGCAGTGGAATTGGTTAGCTAAAGAAAAGGAGTACAGAGCTCGAATTGGAGCATTGGA
>NW_017698289.1:0-2749 GCF_001879085.1 Nicotiana attenuata | reverse complement strand
AGTAGGTTTCACTCCGTTTCGAGCTGATTCTTGACTTTCGTCATCTTGTCGCTCAAACCTGCAATCAAGCGCACTTTGTAAGAATTCTGGGTCTATTTTATGAAAATTCATACATAAAGCATAGGCAAGTATGGGCATAAAACGTGTTAAAATCACAGTTATCATGCATCAATACACAACCCAAGCCAACGCGCGAAGCATCACAATACACTGTATACATCCCTAAACCGGAAGGCAACACAAGGACTGGTGCTGTAGTCAAGGTTGTCTTGAGCTTCTGGAAGCTCGCCTCGCAATCATCGGACCAATGGAAAGGAGCACCCTTCTGAGTCAATCTAGTCAGAGGTGATGAAATAGATGAAAAGCCCTGCACGAACCGCCTGTAATAACCTGCTAACCCCAGGAAACTCCTGATCTTGGTCACTGAGGTGGGGCGTGGCCAACTCTGAACTGCCTCAATCTTCTTGGGGTCGACCTTAATACCCTCACCTGACACAATATGCCCCAAGAATGCCACAGACTCTAGCCAAAACTCACACTTGGAGAACTTAGCATATAGCTTCTGCTCTCTCAAGGTCTGGAGCACTACTCTCAGATGCTGCTCGTGCTCCCCCAGGCTACGTGAGTATATCAAGATGTCATCAATGAAGAAGATGACAAAGGAATCAATATAAGGCCTGAACACCCTGTTCATCAAATCCATAAATGCTGCTGGGGCATTAGTCAAGCCAAAGGATATCACCAGAAACTCATAATGGCCATATCTAGTCCGGAATGCAGTCTTCGGAACATCCGAGTCCCGAATCGTCAGCTGATGGTATCCCGACCTCAAGTCTATCTTAGAGAACACCCTCGCACCCTGCAACTGGTCAAACAAATCATCGATACGAGGCAACGGATACTTGTTATTGATGGTGACTTTGTTCAGCTGGCGGTAGTCAATGCACGTCCGCATAGTCCCATCTTTCTTCTTCACGAATAACATCGGTGCACCCCAAGGCGATACACTGGGTCTAATAAACCCCTTTGCTAACAACTCCTCAAGCTTCTCCTTCAGCTCCTTCAACTCCTTAGGAGCCATGCGGTACGGCGGGATAGATATAGGCTGGGTGCCTGGAGCCAAATCAATACAGAAGTCAATATCACGATCTGGTGGCATGCCAGGATGATCAGAAGGAAATACATCGGCGAACTCTCGGACTACGGGGACTGAATCAATCGTCGGAGACTCTGCAGTGGTATCTCGAACATAAGATAGGTAGGCCAAACACCCCTTCTCGACCATGCGCCGAGCCTTCAAGAAAGAAATAACCCTACTAGGGGTATCCACTGTGGAACCCTTCCACTCCAACCTCGACAGCCCTGGCATCACTAGTGAAACAGTCTTGGCATAGCAATCTAGGACGACATGATATGGAGACAACCAATCCATGCCAAGGATGACCTCAAAATCGATCATATCAAGCAACAAGAGGTCTGCTCTAGTCTCGAAGCCGCAGAACGTGACCACACAGGACCGGTAGATGATAAGTCGGGATTTTAACATGTTTATGCCCCTACTTGCCTATGCTTTGGTTATAAATTGCTACAAAATAGTCCCAAAATGCTCACAAGTTGTACATGATTGCAGGTTTGATCGACAAAGCGACGAATGTCAAAGATCGGCTCAAAAAGGAGTGAAACTTGCTCAAGTGTCAAAGACTAAGTAAATTGAGGAAAAGAGAACCTAGTGCGGACCGCGCAAATGTGAATGCGGCCGCACTAGGAGGTTCAGAGAGTGGCATTTTCAAGCTGGAGGCAACGCGGCCGCACTAATCTTTTGTGCGGTCCGCGGTCAGGCTCCGCGGCCGCGCTACTCTTTTACGCAGTCCGCGGAGCAGAGATTCAGAGAGCCATAATTTTGCCAATTCCAAGCAATGCGGCCAGCGGTCGTTTTTGCGCGGCCGCGCCAACTTCCACCACGGCCGCGATACACTTTCACGCGGTCCGCGGTCCTCAAGTTCAGAGAAGCATAAATTGAAGTCCAAGAGCCAGTGCGGCAGCGGTCCATTTTGCGCGGCCCGCACTGACCCTGCAAGGGTATTTTTGTCCAGTTTTTCCAGCCTAGTATAAATAGGATATTTTACCATTTTTAGGTCAAGTTTTATATTCCAGACTTAGCTGCGCTCGCGAGGCACACTTTTGTAGCCATTTTCGGCACTTCTGCTCTTCATTAACGATAGATTATTGTAGTTTCTTCTTAGTAATCAATTAATATGCTTATTTCTTCATCTATTTCTTCAATTTCTGTATCTAGCATGAGTAGCTAAACCCATTAGCTAGGGTTGTGGCTCAACCCTAGTGTGGGTAATTGATGGGTGTTGCCATCTAGGGTTAGATTGATTATGGGTGTTTGCTATTTGGGTTAATTTTATGTTTTTACTTAAAAATCGGTGGTTGCAAACACTGATTCAAGCTTTGTGGGTTTGACTCTTCTTGAGAAAGAGAGTCTATGACCCCAAAATTGACCCAACAAGGAATTTCATGAGTCCCAATTAACGGGTTAAATCTCGAGAGAGTAATCACCCTACTTGAACCCTAGTTGCTTGAACTAATTGGCCTACCCAATTGGTCTCGAGAGAGTTAATTGGGCAAAATCACTCTCTCTACCGAGAGGTGTGAGAGTGGGTACAATTGTGCAACGGTTATAGCATAAGCCCCAAATATGTCAATCTATCCTTAGTAACATATACCCGTCAATTAGCCACCT
>NW_017698288.1:0-2749 GCF_001879085.1 Nicotiana attenuata | reverse complement strand
TTTGAGGGGGCATTTGAACTCCGATTTTGGTAAATTTGATATGTATGAACTCGTGGCGAGACGAGGAATCCGGTGATGTGAATTTCGTAATTTTTCGAGAAGTGGGCCCGGGGATCGGTTTTGCCAACTTCGTGATTTTTGATAATTTTCGAGTCTTTTCGATTGGGTTATGTTCCCTTAGCCCATTATGATGTATTCCTTGTGGTTTTGACCAGATTCTACGCACGAGGAGGTTGATTTGCGAGGCAAGCGCAAAGCGAGCTAGGATTTCGGCCGGCTTGAGGTGAGTAACAGTTATAAATGACGTTCTGAGGGTTTGAAACCCCGGATTTGCACTATGTGGTGCTATGTTGAGATGAAACACACGCTGTATGATGAGCGTGGGGTTGTTACTGCTGGGGATTCGGACTCGGTCCATCCCGATTGATGACTCTACTGTATTTTTGGCTGAGACTTAATTAATATCAGTATATTCTGGGCTAGTTGCCATGTTTGGGGCCTTGTGCCGATCTGTAGAACCCTTAGGGGTACTTTGTGCTAGTCGACCTCACTTTACTTGTCGAAATCATACCCTCAGTCATGTTCTTATCTGTTAAACATAATATGAACCGGCTTTAGAAATTGGCAATCCAAATGAGGAACACCTGGGGTTGGAAACCCTGTCTTAGCTGAGTGGGCCCGAGAGGCCAAGTCTATATTGACTGAGAGGGGTCAAGGGCCCCATAGTGAGGGTATTTGATATATATACCGGATCGGGCTGCACGCCGCAGCGAAATACATATATACATATATGGATCGGACTGCACGCCGCAGTGATATATTATATGGATCGGACTGCACGCCGCAGTATTATAGCGCTTGGGCTGTAGGAGCCCCTCCGAAGTCTGCACACCCCAGTGAGCGCAGTCGACTATTATTATTGAATCGGGCTGCACGCCGCAGCAGTATATATTAATATTGGATCGGGCTGGCTGCACGCCGCAGCAGTATACTGTACAGACCGGGCTGCACGCCGCAGCAGTGTAAGTAAATTACCGGACTCTGAGAGGAGTAAGTGAGTTGTGTACTGGTTTGAGGGATATTCACCTGTTTTCCTCACTTAGTTGATGTTTACTGCATTTGATTTCGATATAGAACTGTGTAGTATTTTTACGAGTTTTTCTTATCTTCAATCGTTATTTATTTCTGTTATTCACTGAGTCGGAGTACTCACTTTACTCCCTGCACCATGTGTGCAGATACAGGTATCCAGGAGGCTCCGTAGAGTGCTTTGCTGTTGCTCAGATTTGATACCGGAGTTATCGAGGTAGCTGCATGGCGTGCGCAGGACCCGATTCCTGCCCTTACCCCCTTTGTTTTCGCATTTTAGACCTTTACATGTATAGGTTACTACTCGGTTGTATATAGAGGCTCTAGACTCGTGATACCAGATCCTTGGGCGTTGTTATTTGCTATGGTTTCTCCGTACTGATTTAGCTATTATCACATATTAGAATCATGCTTAACTGGTAATTTAACTCTTTTATTTGGTAATGTGTTTCGTACCTGGGTTGAGAGTGTTCAAATGGTCGGGCTTGCCTAGCATTGTGTTGGGCGCCATCACGACCGGGATTGGGGTTGTGACGAGTTGGTATCAGAGCCTAGGTTGCTGGGTCTCGCGAGTCTTGAGCCAATTTAGTAGAGTCTCGCGGATCGGTACGGAGACGTCTGTACTTATCCTTGAGAGGCTGCAGAACCTTTAGGAAATTTTCCACATTCTTGAAATTCTTGTCGTGCGAACTAGTTGATCCGAATACAAACTTCTCCTTATTTTATTCTCTCACAGATGGTGAGGACACGAGCTAGCGGACGTGGCGGACGACCACCGGTGCCACCTACTGAGGCCACCAGGGGCCGTGGACGCGGTCGTGGCCGAGGTAGAGCAGCGAGGGCAGCACCTATTGATCCACCAGCTGCCCCAGTTCTGGATCAGGTTCCAGCAGTACCAGCTCAGGCACCGGCTGTGCCCATAGTGATTCCTGGCCTTCAGGAGACGTTAGCTCAGATCTTGACAGTGTGCACGGGCCTGGATCAGGTGGTTTCAGCCACCACAGCACCAGCAACTACTTCACAGGCCGGGGGAGGCAATCAGACCCCCGCTGTTCGCACACCTGAGCAGGTAGCACAGGGATTACAGACTCCAGAGGCACCTCCAGCTCAGCCAGTGGTACCAGTACAGGAGTTCAGGGTTCCAGTTATGCCCGAGGACGAGCAGCGTCGCCTCGAGAGGTTTGGTAGACTCCAGCCTCCGATATTTAGTGGAGCTGAGGGCGAGGATGCTCAGGGTTTTCTCGAAAGATTTCAGCGGATGCTCCGTACAGCGGGGATTCTTGAGTCCAGTGGTGTGGCTTTCACTACCTTTCAGTTTACGGGAGCTGCCTTCACTTGGTGGGAGGCGTATGAGCGGCGTAGGCCGGCCGGTGCAGCACCTTTGACTTGGTAGGAGTTCTCCATTCTCTTCTTGGAAAAGTATGTACCGCAGTCTCGCAGGGAGGAGCTGCGCAGACAGTTTGAGGGGCTACGGCAGGGAGATATGACAGTGTCCCAGTATGAGATGAGATTTTCTGAGTTGTCTCGTCATGCAGTTTGGCTGGTTCCGACAGATCGTGAGCGTATCCGGAGGTTTGTTGATGGTCTCACCTACCCTCTTCGTGTTCTTATGACTAGGGAGCGAGTGCTGGGTGCCACATTCGAGGAGGTGGTCGATATA
>NW_017698287.1:0-2749 GCF_001879085.1 Nicotiana attenuata | reverse complement strand
CCCTTCGTAAGTGCATTATATGTTGGATATAATTGTAATTATAATAACTATTTTTTGGGAGAAAAATTAAATTGTCGTGTACCTACTTAGAGTTTACATTGTTTGGGATTCTTTGGTTTTTGTTTCCTTTAGCTTTAGGCTTCTTAAGATTCTTTTTTTTTTAGTTATGGTATTTTTCTTTCGTTGTCCCTTTTTGTACTGGTCTATTGTTCCTTTGTGTCTATTTAGGATTCAATTTCTATGGTCTCTTTGGTGTAGGTTTAGTATGCAATATTTAAATTGGTTAGTTATTTTTATTTTTGTATTATATTCAATATTTTTCGCATTATATTTAGTCACGATATTAAATTATAGTAAAACTTTTTACTGAGAATAAAATTTCAA
Organism: Nicotiana attenuata; assembly: GCF_001879085.1. NCBI lineage: Eukaryota > Viridiplantae > Streptophyta > Magnoliopsida > Solanales > Solanaceae > Nicotiana > Nicotiana attenuata. The sequence goes on along the minus strand of NW_017698287.1, from coordinate 2,365 downwards.
GCTATATTTTTCATTGGTCAAGTTAATATATGGAAGTAACATTTAGAATAAGGCAACATCTATATATCATAAATGATCACATAAATAATCGTAATCTCTAATTTTCAATCAGTGCACAAAAAATTTAAGATTGTGTTCCATAATAATACTATAGTCAAGAAATGCAACAATCAACTTTTCACTAATAGTTTTTTCAAACAGTTTCGTTTCGTTCGAAAAGGTAGTCTTAACCAATGGAACAATATTTAGTAATTTCTTCAAATTTCATTGATTAATCTTACATTATGAATAATATTCTACTCTTATTGGCTATATAATTCTTAGTGGTAATTATTTATATAGTTAGCCAAATAGAAGCAACAATTATCAGTTTCATAATTTTATAATTTTTTTGTTAACTTTTATTTTATAACTCAAATATAACTTTTAAAATAATATTATGTGATCTTTAAAAAAAAAATCCTTGAGTCGAGGTACACGCGCAACGCGCGTATCCTGACACTGGTACTATATTAAAAGCACGAAGACCTTAGCGAAATATTGTTCGCCTATCAAAATGTCCTTCGCCTTTTTTACCCTTTGTAAATGTATTCCACGCCGGATACAATTGTAATTTTAATCATTAATACTTTTTTAGGCAAATTTTTTTTTCCCCGGTTTAGAACTCTTTAGGCTTTTATTTGCTTAGGATTAGGTTTCTTTACTGTCGTATTGCTTTCTTTTAGGTTTAGGCTTCTTTAAGTTTTTCTTTGTTTGGTTCTTTAAATTTAGAATATTTTATTGCCAATGTTAATTAGTTTATTAAGTTTTCTTGTATAAAGATTACGTGTCTTTTTGTCTCAATCATATTAGTATGTCAATTAAGTGAGCTCAAACGTAATCATATTTATCATCATTAATTTCCTTAACCTTTTGAAAGTATTGTTGTGTATAAAATCAAAAACTAAAACAAACAATAATAAATAAGAAACACACAAATAGTTGGAGAATATCGAAGAACAAGAAAGAAAACCGGATATGCAGCATTGTACATCGAAGAGTTACGTTGCTTGAAGTCAAAGAGATCACAAATCTTGTTCATCAGCCTATTGTCGAATGGCTTTCCATTATCCGTTATTATGTAACGAGGAATGCCAAAGCGATAAATAATGTTTACTCGGATGAAACTTGCAACATTTTCCTTTTTTACTTCCTTAAGAGCAACAGCTTCAGCCCATTTTGAGAAGTAGTCAGTTGCAGCCAAGATGTATAGGTGCCCGCCCGAGGACTTTGGTAGTGGTCCAACAACATCCAATCCCCAAATTTACCACAAAACTTTAGGGAATTTTTTTGGTTTTCAACTAAGGAATACAAGAATCCACACCTATTATAACTTTAATTCTGTTACGTATAACTTAACAATTATCTCAACAATTTCAAATTGTTCAAATTTAATAACCCAAAGTCATGACACAAAAACTACACCTCACATTTGGAAGGGCCAGATGAGTTTATTTCATTTAGTCATTTCTGCATGCATTATTTTTTTGTCATGAAAAAAAGAGAATAGATAATGAATAGTCTCAAAAGCCAAGAGGTTATAGAATTAATATTCTTAGCTATTGCATTAAGTTTGTTCCGCCTTAGCAACCAAATTGAGAAAGTGACCAACCAAGTTTAAGGTGTGCTAATAAGTAAACCTACACCTCCGTCCAACAATTCTTTGCAAGAAAATATCAATTATATCTTAAAGGTTTTAAAATACTCCAATACACCTAATAATACACCTTTGCGCGTACCTTAAGACTAGTCTCTATGTACGTGCTTTGCACGTATATCTCAAGTAAAGAATTATAATTTATACAAAAGATAATAAAATTATTAATATACAACTCATTAACTTGAACATGCACAGCTTTTACCAAATTGATTTATCTTTTCTTGTGAACAAACTCAAACATGGTTGACATTTATAATTTTGAGGAGCTCATACTTTTTTAAATAAATTTTACATTTATAATGCAAATGTGTCTTTTGAATATATTTTATGTTACTTTTAAAAAAAACTTATTTTTATTGATACAAGGTACACGCGCATCGCGCGTATCCTAAGACTAGTAAGTTAAAATATTGGTAGTAATTACATTTCTTGTGTATTCCATAACTGAAAATTTTATCCGTAAACCTTATTTGTTTTCCTTATTAGTTCACTTTAATTCCTAGGTAGTAAATGAGTCTCTTTTTTTTTATTTTATTAAAATTAAAATGAGAGATAAAATCTCAAAAAAAGGAGAAAAAAGATAAATAAGATCATTGGCCAAAGAGAGGTGCCAAGTCATCTTTTCTATTCCCTTGTCAGGCTAATATATATATATATATATATATA
>NW_017698286.1:0-2749 GCF_001879085.1 Nicotiana attenuata | reverse complement strand
GAATTTTTTAGAAGACATTCCGTTATGGCCAAAACCTTTGGCTCCTATTTGCATACATTGCGATAGTGAGGCTGCAATAGGACGGGCAGGGAGCGTTATGTATAACGGAAAGTCTCGTCATATACGACGAAGACATAACACCGTTAGACAACTACTTTCTAGTGGAATTATCACTATTGATTATGTAAGATCAAAGGATAATGTGGCGGATCCGCTTACAAAAGGCTTAACTAGAGAGGGAGTTGAGAAATCATCTAAGGGAATGGGACTATGGCCGATGACAAGTCAACATGGCGGTAACTCTACCTAGAATTTTGGATGTTCCGAGATCTAGGTTCAAGGAGCTCAAACAAAGTTGTGATTGACCGGTTCAACATTGTCAAAGTAAAATCTTTGGTCCCTTCTCGTGATGAAGACAATGTTCAGTAACAAGGATAGAACTTTACACGTTCTTTAATGATTACCTAAGTTTGATGTGGTAGTTATCAAATAGTGTCAATCTAAAGGATTACACGTTTAGGAATCACCTATGTAAGTGTGAAGTGGAAGCCGCTTCAATGAGAATTCTGTAAGGCCAATTCTCTACGCACTTATGAGACCAGGCGGTGTTCATGACTGAAACGAACACAACAATGAGAACTAAAAGACGGTTAAGGGTTGATTGTGTGAGACCAGGCGGTGTTCATGACTGAAACGAACACAACAATGAGAACTAAAAGACGGTTAAGGGTTGATTGTGTGACATATGGTTGTCTAGGTATACACTAAAGTTCGACGGTTCAAAGATATCAAATCTACCGATTGACCGAGTATATCCGACATATGTTCACTACGGAAAGTTCAAAGGGAAACCTACTTATCCAGATGCAATTAATCCTTACTTGCAAAATCACATAGCTTTCATCTATGATCTTTCTTGATACAGCCATTCCCATTCATGTGGGGGATTGTTGGACTTTAAGCCATTGGGCTTTAAAGTAGAAGAAGTGTGAATTGGAAATGGAGGGAAATAAAATAGAGGGAAATTGAAAATTTGAAGAAGTGAACTTTTGTCTTGCACTTTGTCCCTCATTGTTGAGGGACAGCCACATTTGTGTGCTTATATATAGAATCACTTCTTAAAGCTCTTAAAAGGAGTTGAAGAGAATGAACCCTCGCGCCGTCGTCGTCGCTCGGCTCGGCTTCGGCTTTGGCTTTGGCTTTGGATTTGGATTTGTCAAATGATCGATAAGATTATTTTTTGGACAAAATTTATTTAATTATTTAATAATTAATTAAATACCAAATCGCTGCTGAAAATATGCCAGAACCCTGCTGCTGAAGGTTCAGAAAGCCCCTCTGACCGCGGTAGAACCGCGGCAGGCAGATTCAGAAGGCTCCTCTGCCCGCGGTTCTGCCGCGACCGCGGTAGAACCGCGGCAGGCAGCGTATTCTTCTGAAAAGGCACCTTTTCCAGACACCTCTTCTGATAATTGCCTATAAATTCTGAGGCAAGGCTCCATTTTCTAAACACGAAAAACACTCCAGAACTTCTTTCTTTCTGAATATACTGCATTCTAATTCGCAGTCTCTCTCTCTCAAATTCGTAAGTGTGATTTTGCTCCGTTCTTTAAGTTCGTTGGTATCCTGCAGTTTGTATTGCCACTGTTGCAGGAAAGTTTATTCCGTTTTATCCTGGGAGGATTTAATCCATTACCTTGGCAACGTGTGAGGGGGTTAAAATTCCTTAAGGACACACAAGCAAATTGTGGACTCGGAATATTTCTTAAACTCTACTATTTTTCCAGATTTCTTTAATTCTTCTAACAGTTTTGTTTTTCCTGATTTTGTGTTTTAACACAGTATCGCTCACAAATACTTTTTAGGTCTGTTACTTGCAAAAAGATTGATAGCTTCCTAATTTAGAAACTATTTAAATTTTACATTTTTATCTAGCTACCAACATGTTCTCATAAGAATTAGCACATCTCATCAGAAGTTCTACTAAATACAAAAATAACTATTTTAGTATCTGTGTCAATTTTTTTCCCTTTTATAAACTCCTGAAGAGTCACGTACCAAAAATCACCATAATACAAAAGGTTAGCTGTCAGTCGAGGCTTCATTGGACTTCCATAAATTAGTATCTGTTAGATCGGTATTTCTACAGAAGTTGAAATTCCTTTTTGCTTTAAATTAGATTTTACAGGGTCGTTATTGTTAAAAATGAATAAAATATTTTGAAAAAAAAAAGAATTTCATAATTCTTTATCCGCTTTGAAATGGATTCAAACCAGTCACAACAATATTTTGGTCCTATGCTCTAACTAGCTGAGCTACGTGTTCCTCCTACATAAAGATTGACACGAATTATTAGTTACAGTCTTAAACTATTTGTGGTCTTAATTACCCCCTTTAACTTGGTATTTTAAGAGCCAGTACCCCCCTGAACGCGAATGTGGCTAAAAGTGTGGGTGTACTGCTTGCCACGCGGATTTTTCTGCATATGTAGTATTTTTTTGAAAAATAAAAAATACTTTTACCTTTTTATAAGCATATTACTTTTTTAGATAATTTTTTTCGAATACAATTTATAATAAAACTTGATAGAACTACATTATTTAGGTTAAATTTTTTTATGTGGCTAAAAATAATAAAATTTTAGTTAATATTTTTTAAATTTGACCTGAAAATAAAGATTTATACAATTGAAATAAATAGTCAAGGCATCTAAAAAGTTATAAAAATACATAGTTCGAAATTATTTATT
>NW_017698285.1:0-2749 GCF_001879085.1 Nicotiana attenuata | reverse complement strand
AACGCGATGTGGGGAGGTTCGTTGAACAACCATACACTGAAGAAGCTGCCCCTTACCCTATCCCAAAAACCTTCAAGATGCCACCCCACTTGAGGGTATATGACGGAACCACAGATCCCGAGGATCATTTGATCCACTATGTCACTGCTGTAAAGGGCAACGACCTATCAGAAGAACAGGTACCATCGGTGCTGCTGAAAAAGTTTGGTGAGACGTTGACAGGAGGGGCCCTAACGTGGTACTCTCAACTACCAGCTAAGGCGATATCAACATTCGAGGAAATGGCGGATAAGTTCGTCACCGCCCATGCAGGTGCGAAGAAAGCGGAAGCAAGGGTCAACGAAATCTTCGCCGTCAGGCAAACCGCAGGGGAGGGACTCAGGGACTTCCTAGCCAGGTTTAATAGGGTAAGGATGAGTCTACCAAACGTATCGGAAGGTATGGCAGTCGCCGCTTTCCAGAACGGGCTAAACAGGGATGGTTCGAGGGCAACTAAGAAGCTACTAAGCCGCCTCATGAAATATCCCCCTACCACATGGGAGGAAATCCACAATGCCTATTGCGCTGAGGTATGAGCGGACGAGGATGATCTTAATGGGCCGACCCAACGGCTAACAACGATACACTCAGAAACAAGGAGGGATCGACGCAATGAAGGACAGCGAGAACAACTCCCACGCTCCAACAAAGACCGACACCAGCCATACACCAGATCCTCCCATCTACGACCAAGGCATACGGACGCGCTACAGCGACACGTCGCCCTACTCCGAAACGAAAGAGGTACGCCTCCTTTATTATCCGCCCATAACTTTTGTGTGTCTCCTTCAGAAATAGTGTATGCACTGGAGAAGCTGGGCACCAAAGTGCAGTGGCCGCAGAAGATGAAATCAGACCCTGCCACGAGGAAATCCAACGTCCTATGTGAGTTCCATCAGGAACGAGGACACAAAACCAAAGACTGCATAGACCTACGGCACGAGGTGGTCAGGATGCTGAACCAGGGATACCTGAGGGAAATACTCAGTGACAGAGGGAAAATCAACTTGGGACGCGGACGGGAACAACCCCACGGGCCGCCGAAGCCTGACCCTCCCCAGAACGCACGATAAACATGATCGTCGGAGGTGGCGACGACTTAGCGATCAATCACTCAAGCTTGCCACCATGCACAAACTAAAGCGGACCATCGCCCATGAACGGTATGACGACTTCAAAGATAGTATCACCTTCGATAAGTCTAATGCCGACGGTTTGTCTTTCCCTCATTATGATGCTTTAGTTATCACTTTACGTATCGCTGATACAGATGTTAAAAGAATCATGATTGACGACGGAAGCGGCGCCTGTATTATCCACCCGAAGGTCCTCGTACAAATGGGACTCGAGGATAAGGTAATACCGCGTTGCATAACACTAACTGGTTTTAACAATTCAGTGGAACGGATATCCGGAGAAATATCACTGCCCGTTTTAGCAGGAGGAGTCACGCTGGAAACAACTTTCCACGTGATGAACCAGGAAACGGCGTACAACATCATCATAGGGCGCCCGTGGATACACGCCATGCGAGCGGTCCCTTCAAGCCTTTACCAAGTGATCAAGTTCCCTACCCCATGGGGAGTATTCAGCATTCGAGGCGAGCCGCGCACCGCACAGGAATGCTACAAAATAGCTCAAGATTACGCCCACACCCAACAGCTAAAGGGGGCGAGCACGGAGGCATAGCAATTAGCTGTGTCGGGGACTAAGGTCAACCCGACAACAGACTCTATTAGAGACCCCGACGTCGTGGAGGCCTGTAAAGCAACAGTCGAAGATCTCGACCCAGTCCAATTGGACGACACCGACCTTACGAAGAAAGCCTACATCGGGCACGGCCTCGCCAACCCAAGTAAGTACCGTGAATTCCTAACTAACCATGCAGATTTGTTCGCTTTTTCCCATTCAGATATGCCGGGAATCCCGCGAGACATCGCCACCCACAAGCTGAATGTCGATCCATTACATCCGCCCGTGCGGCAGATGAGAAGGAAATTCAACGCCGCTATCAATGAAGCGGTCAGTGAGGAAGTAGACAAGTTACTGGCCAACGGCTCCATCAGAGAATCAAGTACCCCCAGTGGGTCGCCAATGTCGTCATGGTCAAAAAGAAAAACGGGAAGTGGAGAATGTGTGTGGATTTCACCGATCTGAACAAAGCATGCCCAAAGGATTCATTCCCACTACCCCACATCGACCAATTGATCGACGCCACCGCAGGACATGAACTGCTGAGCTTCTTAGATGCCTACTCCGGCTACAATCAAATCATGATGGCCGAGGAGGACCAGGAGAAGACGACTTTCATCACCCACCAAGGGACTTACTGCTACAAGGTAATGCCCTTCGGGCTCAAAAATGCAGGGGCTACGTACCAAAGACTGGTCACCAAAATGTTCAAAGAGCAGCTTGGTAAGGCTATGGAAGTCTATATCGACGATATGCTGGTGAAGTCGACAAGAAAAGAGGGCCACGTCGACCATCTGAAAGAAGCCTTCGGGATATTGAGAAGGTACGGGATGAGACTGAACCCCGAGAAATGCGCCTTCGGCGTGACCTCAGGAAAATTCTTAGAATTTCTCGTATCACAACGAGGCATCAAGGTCAACCCAGATCAGATCAAGGCGATAGACGCAATACCCGAGATGTTGAACAGCAAAAAACAGGTGCAAAAGCTGACGGAGCGAATAGCCGCCCTATCCAGGTT
>NW_017698284.1:0-2750 GCF_001879085.1 Nicotiana attenuata | reverse complement strand
ATCATCATCATACTCCACAAGATCCAAGGGCCCTCCACCTCCTCCTCCTCCGAGTCCTATCCGGAACAAGAACAAAGGCAGAATGGGAGATCCGAGCGCCGGAAAGGAAATTGAGGTTCCTCAGGGTACCCCGGTTGCTAAGGAAACTGCTACCCAACTTGAGCAAAAATTATTAAAGTTCCAAGAAGAACTGGAGCAGGTTCGGAACTTGGCGAACCTGTCATTTTCTCTCACCGCTCCTGATGTCAACACCCAGAATCCCGCACCTCCACAAAACACCCCACAACCACAGATACAACCCACTCATACCCAACACTGCAACGCATGCCACACTCCGAACAACACTCCACTACTCATCCCCGAGCCACTGAACACCACAAATGACCATCTCCACAACACTCCTATTTACGTGGATACTGTACCCCGTTATACTCAACCAATCTCAAGTGCACCTGAGTCTGATGACAAAGACTCCCTTATCAGGAACTTAGCAGCAGAACTCAAGAAATTGACTAGCCGAGTTCAGGGCGTGGAAGGTAACAAAGGTATCGAGGGGTTAAATTATGAAGACCTCTGCATTCAGCCAGATGTTGAACTTCCGGAGGGGTACAAACCTCCCAAGTTTGAAATGTTCGATGGAACAGGAGATCCCAGGGTCCACTTGAGGACATATTGCGATAAGCTGGTCGGAGTCGGAAAGGATGAGAAGATCCGTATGAAGCTCTTCATGAGAAGTCTGAAGGGGGATGCTTTATCATGGTACATTAGCCAGGACCCCAAGAAATGGACAAGCTGGGTAGGCATAGCCTCGGATTTCATGGATAGATTCTGATTCAATATAGAGAATGCACCGGATGTATTCTACATCCAGAATTTGAAGAAGAAATCTACCGAAACATTCCGCGAGTATGCTACTCGTTGGAGGTCAGAAGCTGCAAAGGTCAGGCCGGCCCTAGAAGAAGAACAGATGAACAGGTTCTTCGTCCGGGCTAAAGATCCCCAATATTACGAGAGGTTGATGCTAATCGAGGGTCAGAAGTTCTCCGATATCATCAAACTGGGAAAAAGAATCGAAGAAGGCATTAAGAATGGTATGGTTACTAATCTTGACGCATTACAGGCCACCAATAGGGCTTTACAGTCCGGTGGCACGTCCAAGAAGAAAGATGTGAGTGCCATAATGGTCGCAGAGGGAGCCAAATCACCACTAAAATACCACACCTACCCATCACCTCCACTTACGTATCAGCCTATCCCGAATTACCAAGCACCTGCACCCTCCTATTCAAATCCACCTCCCATCTACCAATCATCTCCACCTCTCACATATCAACCCACCTCACCCAGATACTCTCAACCAGCACCTGTCTACCAAGCTTATAATGCTCAACCCTCTCATTACCAATCACCTCCCACCCGCCAGAATTTCCCCAGACCTAGGCCAAATTTCGACCGCAGACCTCCCAAATAATACACAGCCATCGCTGAACCAATTGATCAGCTGTACGAGAGACTTAAGACTATTGGTTACGTCACCCCTATCCCAGCCATAACTCCAGAGAATCCTTCTCAGTGGGTCAACCCTAATAAGACCTGTGCGTACTATTCCGGCATGAAGGGACACACCCTCGACGAGTGTCGCTCATTGAAGGACAAGATTCAAACCCTGATCAACAATAAGGTCATCGTAGCAAAGGAGCCTTCTCCTAATGTTCGCAACAACCCTCTACCTGACCACAAAGGTGGGAACATTCACATGATCGAGATCGAAGATGATTGGGACCCCGAAGGGTCGATAGGATTGATTGCTGAAGGTGATGAACCAAAGAAACCAGTGGTTACACTTAGCCCAATTGTTGTGCAGAATCATCCCTCCAGGAACGATGAAGTAAACATGTCTATACCTCTCGAATTTGAAGCGCCTCTTTCTGCAAAGGCGCCCGGGCCAATTGAGGTTGAATTTGGAGTTCCAAAAGCACCTGCACCCTTTGAAGTTGCCGTGTTACCCCTAAGGGTACCTGTTCCTGTGGCAATGTCAGACATAACACCATTCCACTCAAATGCCATACCATGGGATTACACTACCGAAGCTAGGAGGAAAGGAAAAACCAAGACAGGAGAAACAATTGCTGCACAAGGAATGACCAGAACAGGGAGGATTTATACCCCAGAACACTTAGCTGTGTCCAGTAAGCAAGCCTCGGGACGGCCTATTGAAACTGGGCCCGACGATCTTTGGAGGAAAATACAAGCTAAGGAGTACTCGGTCGTTGAGCAATTAAACAAAACACCAGCACAGATCTCCATCCTAGCTCTTCTACAGAGCTCTGACGCTCACAAGAATGCCTTAATGAAGATACTGAGCTAAGCTTATGTGCCCAGCAACATAACCGGAGGCGAAATGGAAAATATGGTAGGACAATTGTTGGAAAGTCATAAAATCACCTTCCACGAAGATAAGCTGCCACAGGAAGGACTGAGCCACAACAAGGCACTGCACATCACCATGCAATGCGAGGATTATTTCATCACTAGAGTCCTGATCAATGGAGGATCCAGCCTCAATATCTGTCCGCTGATAACTCTCAGAACTTTGGGAAAAAGCCTGCACGAAATCAAAGATGCGGCTATCAATTTCAAGGCCTTCGATGGGTCCCAAAGGGCTACTATTGGAGAAATCAGCCTATGCTTGCAAATGGGGCCAACATGGTTCGACGTCGACTTTCAAGTGATAGACGTCCCGGCATCCT
>NW_017698283.1:0-2751 GCF_001879085.1 Nicotiana attenuata | reverse complement strand
AAATGAGCTCAAGGCAACAAGCTCACCTTGGCCATTCGCTGCCTTGGGAATGGACGTCACCGGTCCTATCGAGCCCACCGCTTCAAACGCGCACAGGTTCATTCTGGTAACCATTGATTACTTTACAAAATGGGTAGAGGCTGCATTTTACAAAGCTGTAACCGAGAAAGTCGTCGCAGACTTTGTCAAGGATCGTATTGTTTGCCGATTCGGAGTTCCCGAGTCCATTATCACTGATAATGCTGCCAATCTCAATAGTGATCTGATGAAATCCATGTGTGAAACTTTCAAAATCAAGAACAAGAATTCCACAGCTTATAGACCTCAGATGAATGGATCCGTAGAAGCCGCCAACAAAAACATCAAGAAGATACTAAGGAAGATGGTAGAAAACCACAAGCAATGGCACGAGAAGCTACCTTTTGCTCTGTTGGGATACCGCACTACAGTTCGCGCATACCGCGGCAACCCCCTACATGCTGGTTTATGGTACCGAAGCCGTTATCCCAGCCGAGGTAGAGATTCCTTTTTAAGAATCATACAAGAAGCCGAACACAGCAATGCAGAATGGATAAGAAGCCGCTACGAACAATTGGCCCTTATAGATTGAAAAATAATGAACGCAGTATGTCACGGTCAGCTTTATCAGAACAGAATGTCCAGAGCTTTCAACAAAAGGGTCAAACCAAGGCAATTTGCACCAGGACAGCTGGTGCTGAAGAAGATCTTCCCACATCAAGATGAAGCCAAAGGGAAATTCTCTCTCAACTGGCAAGGTCCTTACATGGTTCACAGGGTGCTAACAAGAGGAGCACTCATACTTGCAGAAATGGACGGAGATATCTGGCCAAAACCAATCAACTTAGACGCAGTCAAGCGATACTATGCTTAGACTATTTACACTTCCTCATCTGATGTAATTGAACTATGCTTGACCTGATTCCCGTTTAAGAGGGGATACGTAGGCAGCCCTGTGGGTTCGGTCATATCATAATAAAATTTTCATTTCCCCCCCCCCCCAAGATCAGAAACTGGGGCAAAATTTTGAGGAGGACCCTCAAAATTCTGAAGCAAGTCCAGCCAACACCATTGCATGCCAGAAAGTCAGAAAGTGGTTAAGAAACTAGGGCAGAATTTTGAGAAGGATTCTCAAAATTTCGAAGGAGGTTTAATAAGTCTCGAAAACGGCCAAAGGATCATCTACCAAACTGGGGCAGAATTTTGAGGAGGACCCTCAAAATTCTAACATAAGAAAGCTGCAATGTCTCTGAAATCTGTTACAGTCACTAGTTCAACTAAAATTACTTGATATTTCAATATGTTTCTAAATACCTCTATTTTTGCATATTTTCGAAAACTCTATTTTCATAACAGTCAGGTGTTACCCAGGGAAACTTAAACGAGGCCTCCAATACGGTGCATAGCAAGGCCAGCAGACAAAGGCACGAACCAACCTCCCCTTACGGAACTTACATTTTTTCTTTGAGCGCAAGCACATCTGACGTAGCGATAGCATTCGCAAACATATATACACGAAGCAAAGTCAATATCAAATGGGCCACCGGACATTGAACGTGTCCCCAGCTAAGAAATACTCTACCCTTATTTGCTATTTGTTCTTTGAATGGGACTAAGCCATGTCTCGCATCCTTCATGAGGCTAATCCCTGCTCCATGAGGCTAATCCTGCCTCCATATTTGCATGAGGCTAATCCCTGCCTCCACATCAGCATGAGGCTAATCCTTGCCTCCATATTTGCATGAGGCTAATCCTTGCCTCCATATTTGCATGAGGCTAATCCCTGCCTTATATTTGCATGAGGCTAATCCCTACCTCTAAATCTGCATGAAGCTAATCCCTGCCTCCACATCTGCATGAGACTAATCCCTGCCTCCATATCTGCATGAGGCTAATCCCTGCCTCCACATCTGCATGAGGCTAATCCCTGCCTCCATGTCTCCATGAGGCTAATCCCTTCCTCCATATCTGCACGGGACTAAGCATTGTCCCTCCTTGCACATATATTGCTCTATTCCGGTACCATCATTTCACAAGACTAAGCCCTGTCTTGTTAACATCATATTATAACATCTCATGGGCTGAAATATCGCCAATATATCCAAAGGCGTCATAGTCTAATGGCATCATCCTCATAGCCGGAAGACACCATGCCATGGCCTGAGGATCTCGCAAATTTGCATATCATTATTCAAAGGCGTCATGGTTTGGAGGCACCATCTTCATGGCCCGAGAACATCATTCCATGGCCTGCGAATCCTTCACTGAATAATTCAAGGCCCAGGACATCATGGTCTGAGGACGTCATCTTTAACCGACCAAAGACAACTCTCATGGTCCAAAGGGAATCTGCATCATATTTAAATTCTCGCACAAATACATGTTTGTAGCATCTCTTTATCTGCAGGTGACCAGTAAGCAACCGCTACCCTAAAGGGGGTAACCTTGCTCCAGTTCCTTCAACTATCTCAAACTTAACCATAACCACTCTTTCACCCATCCCGAAATCTCGTGTCCATTCTTGTAATGACTTCATCGGTATATTCCGCCGATGGATCTGGAACTACACATGGCCTGATTCCTGTAATATCAGGAATATTTAGGCAGCTCAAAGGCCGACCTCTATCTTTCAAAACACCTCATCTGGTCAAAATTGGCCATCATTTCTTTATCCGAAAACTCTTTCATTCTTCCCGGGTAAAGAGGGGCAGTTGTTGATACCCAATTTTTTAC